>NC_073624.1:142932435-143235465 GCF_029407905.1 Bubalus kerabau | reverse complement strand
TAACAACTGCAATATGCAATATGTTTATAGTTTCAATCATTACAGAGCAGGTGTAAGTTCTTCCAGCCTTTACTCCCACAGGTCCACGAGCCTAGCTGCCAAGTCCATCCTCTCTGGTTAGTGTTCATGTGTGATAACTTGCCTAACCCCAAATTAAAGGAAAACATACCAAAAATATATATTGAATAAATATATATTTAAAAAATAATTTTAAATGACTAAAATTAAAATGTGGTTTCTGAATACACATCAGCAATAGTCTTGCCTACAGCAAGGTTAGATAGTAGGACAGAAGCCCAGAGAGAGGAGGCAGGGGGCAGACACCTGTCTGTGTCTCTGTCCTCTGGATTATACTTGTTCTTCTGGTTATACTTGAAGCACAGAGACTAGCTGTTATACTAGTTAACAGTTTATCCATTATACTAAAAGCACAGAGACTACAGATGTCAACATCTGAAGTCATCAAATACGGGGACATCCACTCCCTATTCACTGGGCTACAGAAAATTCTGCACAGTTGAGTTTGGCCAAACATATCAGCATTCATACACACCAACTCTTCCTCCAAAGTTGAGTCAAGGAGCAAAGACACATGAGCAAGGGTTGAATTAGCAAAAACAAGGCTTTTATATATATACTCAGGGGCCAGAAAGATAAGGGCCCATTGAGGCAACAAGTAAGGAGACAGGGGCAGCTGTAGGCAGGAGAAGGGCATCCTGCCTATTCCAAAATGAGACAGAAATTGACCTGGAACTTGGATTAACTAGGATAATGGTCAAAGGCAGGAAGGGGTTAGTTGATATATACAGAGCTCTCTTCAACTCTCAACAGTGGGACTTATCAGGTCCTGATTGTTGACTTTTGACCAGCTTTATCTGTCCTGACACACACACGTATCCTGAGGTATGGGACTTTTGGCTTGCAGTAGGAAGACAGAGAAAGGTTAAGTTTGTTTGACACAACTACAAGGAGCTGAGACTCTTTGCAGCACAGCAAGTCCCATTCATAGAAGCTTTTGCTTCTCAATTGCTGAGATCTGCATCTTGCACCAAGAGAAATAAAGGGTTGGTGGTCCTATACTTCTGTTTTCCACAAGTAACAAAGATGCCCCAAAGGCAAAGCCAAAGTTTGCTGTGGCCACATCAGAGCTGAAAACTACTCTGACCAAAGGGAGGAACAAAAGTGCCTCCAAACACAGATGTTTTCTCTGTGGTGCTGCCACCAGAAGTCAAGGAGGGCACCATGGCTGGATGACCAGGTGTTCTCACTGGAGGCAAAAGTAGAAATGTCTCCCTGAAAATCTACGAGGGCATCGTCCCTCTGACTGTACTAAAAGTGCTTTGACCATGAGCACCCCAGGAGCTCAGAATGATGGTGGGAAGATCCCCAAACACAAGTCTGGTGATGTCTTCTTCCATCGTACCATATGGACCCCAGGCGCTCTGACTGTAGGTGGGAGCATAAGGGCCTACAAGCATAGAACTGGCACTGGCTGCCGCAACGTCTAGGGTGAACTCTGGCCAGCTGTGCCTCAGGTCCTCTGTACCTCCAGCCACAAGGGTGCTGCTGATCCTCCAGGCATATGTACTGTGGCCAGAGGGACCCTAAGGAGCTCCGCCAGAGGCAGTAAGAGGAGCGCTGCCCAACCAAAGCACGGTGCTCTTTCCTTTCACTACAACAGATGTGCTTTGGCATGAAGGATGCCAGCTGATCTGATCGCTAGGAGGAACAACTGTGTTACCCGGCACTCATTTCTTCTCAGTGGTGCTGACTCCTCCAATAGTCAGAGAAATGCCTTTGCCAGGCCAGCCCCATGTGCTCTGATGATAGGCAAGAAGGAAAGTGTCTGCCAGGGCAGATTTCCTCTCTGTAGAAGTGGACTCTCCATTCAGCAAGTGGAGTCCTATAAGGAAGTAGAACACTTCTACTCAGGTCTAAGTGTCCCCAACTTAAAGGACTAGTTTCCACTTGGTCCTGCACCAAAGCTGAGTGCTCCAGAATGGAGCTGGGGTCAGGGCATCCACACTCATCCCAAAGCTGCTACTTCTGCCCATAGGGCTGCAGATCCCAGAAAAGCAAATGGGTCTTCAATAGTGTTAGCAAATAGTGAGCTGCTGTTCTTGGTGCTGGCCATGCTGGGATCAGCTCTAAAGCCAGAGGTAGTGGCTGTGCCAATGGGGAAAATGCCAGGGGTGTCTCCAAAGGCAGGTTGGGTACAGACAGGGATGCCAAAGGTGGAAAATGCAGATGTCAAACCCAGAAACCTGGCTGAGTTGTGCCACCACTGGCTGGGGTGTGTCAGAGGTTAAATTAGTAGCTTGTACTGGGGCTGCCTGGTTTTCAAGAGCTGCCACTGGTGGCCCCAGGCTGTAGTCCATTTGGGATGGAACTCCAAATGAGGGCTGAAGGGTGGTTCCTGGAAAGTTGCATGTGGGCTGTTGACCAACTATGCAGGCAAGCTGGTGGAAACTGGGCCTGAAGCAATGTTATCACTAGGTGGCATGCTTTCAGAACCAAGGAGCTCCATGGAAAATGGGAAGATGTTGTCGCTGGAGACAGGAGATTAGAGATGACCACCTGGGGAGGGGGCACAGTAACCACGTCAATTTCTTCAGAGTCAAAGGCAGGTCTCAATGCAGTGTGCAGAGGTGCTGATTACAGGAGTGGAGACAGCTCTAGAGACAGTGATGGCTGGCAAATAACAACCAAGAACAGGTGGAGGTGACTGGAGGAGAGGTCAGTATTAAAAAAGGAGGAGAATCCATACACATAGGTGTAGGTGACTCCATTCTATAGGACACAGATTGAAGGAGAGGACTGAGGTGTTAGGAGGTGTGGGAGGTCAAACTAGAAGATGCTATGACTGAGTGATGCGAAAGCAAGGGCCTTCACTCTCTACTTACTAAGTGAAAACACCCAAAATGAGCCTGACCCTAAAAGGAGAGTCAGCATGAACAGCATAAGAAGAATTAGGAACTGCACATCTCATTTCATAATCAATCTCTGGTGTGAGAGAAGGCAAAGGGGCACACAGGATTGGGGACCTGGCAGGTCAGCCAGTTCAAGAACTGGTAATGTTTTGGTAAAAGTAGATAAGGACAAGATGAGCGATTTCAGTTCTATCCTTTGAAGCCTTATCAAACCACTGACACTCGGCTGTCTTCTCCAAACCCAGGTCTTCAGCAATAACTCTACAAGGAAGCTGGGGAGGGAAGGGCAATCCTCTTTATCCTACACCAGGAGCTGGAGCACAGCAGTGGCACTGGAATGTCCCATTTGCAGAGTTTACAACTGGCAGATATGGCAGAGAAATCCTGCTTGACAGGTCTGAAAGCGTCTGTCCCTGTGGTCTTCTTGGACATCAGTGAGATGGAGAACTGAGCCTAGGCCTTCATCAAGCACTGCCTTTGACAGTTTCTTGGGAAGCAGCAGTAGAAAGAGGCTGGACCACAAAGCCCTCCTCCACCAGCTCACTCCTCCAAGGGGTGGGACACCTCCAGCACCTCCAGCAGAGGGCGCTGTGAGCATCTCATGGCACAGGCCTTGGCTGAATCCCCTCTTAGAGGCCAAGAGGTTTTAATCTCCCGGGGCTTGAACTGGAGGTTTCCTTTCAGAAACTCTGGACCGCACCTTAAGGAACTGACACTCCAGTGGCTTCCAGAGGCATAGATACTGACGGTATACTCTCACTGTTAGGGGCCTCTTCGCTGAACATCCTGCCTTTGATCACCAGTTGTCCATTCTCCTTCCTGGGCCTTCCCTGTGCTCTCCTGGGGCCCTCAGCTCAGTCTCCTTTGGGCAAGTATCCGGAGGATGACTGGATGTCACTGGCCTCATAAAGATAATTAACAGTTCTTGTGGCCAATGGCAGTGGGTCTATTTGCTCCCTGGAGGAGGGACATTTACCGTTTCCGGGTGACCCCTACCTGGGGAATTCTCGGAGATGCGAGCAGACAGTATTAGCTTCTTCTGAGTGGTCACACATGAGTGGTCCTCTTTGAGGACACAGAGAGGAGCCTGGGGGGGCAAGTACTGAGCCTGTATGATGGGCCACCATCTCTTCTGGGAGCTCTAACTGTACAACCAAATGGGTAAAAGCATAGGATCCACACGGAACTGCCCAAGAGGAGGAGGGGAGATGTGGCCCGCGAAGTGATCTTGTAGGGAGAGATGGAGCGCACAGAGGCAGGATGAACTCACAGGCGATGGGCAAGCAGAGGCAAGGTTCTCCGAGGCCGTTGCCAGAGAAGAGCAGTTTGTGTGCCCCTTGGAGTGGAGCCTAAGCCGGGACAGGTCTCCTGGCTACGGACTCCTCGGGGCGAGGCAGGCGATCCCACGCGCAATATGCTCGAGACGCTCCGTTTGAACCTGAGTCAGAGAAAGGGCAGCCAGCCAAGGGAGCCAACGGGCAAAGGGCAGCCCAACCGCCATCTGCTCCCTCGTGGAACTTTGACGCAGGTGTTTGGGCCCCTGCACTCCGGGAAACTTATCAAGGCTGCAGAGACCCACAGGCCACCCAGCCGGCCCTGCCCAGGTGCCTGCAGGCCCCAGCGGCGGCTTTGGAAATCAATGCCTGTGCATCCTCCAGCCCTTTCCTCCAGGTCCCTGGGAGCCAGGTCCCTGGCCAGAGCCAGGGTGCTGGAACAACCCATCTCCTGTGAGGGTGGGGGCCGACTTGAGGGATGGTCAAGTCCCAGGGATGCCCAAAACCACGCAATGACCAGAGAAAGCTGGTGGCCAGGGCTGGCTGCAGACTGGCAAGTGCTAAGGTGGGGACAGACCCCTGAGCAGCACAGACACAAGTGCCCCAGGGTCTTCCTTGAGAACAACTACCACAGACGATGCTCCACCTCCAGGCCTCACGCTTAAGTCAGGGCTCTAGACACTGCCTTCTCCAGGGAGCTTTCCAGCCTGGGGAGCCAGGCATGCCTCTGCTTGCAGCCCTGCAAAGGCAAGACCCAAGGTCCTCATCTGGGCTGCAAAAGTCACGTGTTAGACAATACTATGATAATCTTCAGGTCCATCCATATTGCTACAAATGGTTTTATTTTATTCTTCGTAATGGATGAGTAATATTTCATTGTATATATGTACAACTTCTTTATCCATTCCTCTGTTGATGGACATTTAGGTTGCTTCCATGTTTTGGCTATTGTAAATAGTGCTCTATGAACATAGGGGTTCATGTACCTTTTCCAATTATGGTTTTCTCCAGATAAATGCCCAGCTTTGGGATTGCTGGATCATACAGTGGTTCTTTACTAAGTGAAGTCAGTCAGTCAGAGATAGACAAATATCATATGATATCATGCATGTGAAATCTAATTTTTTAAAAAAGATAAAAATGAACTTCTGTATAAAACAGAAGCAGACTTACAGACATTGAAAACAAACTTATGGTTACCCAAGGGGAAACATGAGTGTGGAGGGAGGGATAAATCAGGAGCTTGGAATGAACATACACACACTACTATATATGAGAGATGACCAACAGAGACCTACTGTACAGCACAAGAAATTCTACCCAATATTCTGGGATAATCTATATGAGAAAAGAATCTTAGAAAGAATGAATGTATATGTGTGTGTAACTGAATCACTTTGCTGTACACCTGAAACTAACACAACATTGTAAATCAACTACTCCAATAAAATTAAGATTTTTTAAAAAAAGAAAATACTACAGTTTCCTACATATTTAGCATGTATATTGCATCCTTGATAAATTCACCTCTTACTTCTGGTAGTTTCTTCATAAATGGCTTAGAATTTTCTACATACACAATCCATGTTTTCCATAAATAATGACAGTTTGACTTCCTCCTTTGTCACCTGTATGCCTTTTCTTTTTCTTACTTTCTGCATTTGCTAAAAGCTCCAGCAAAGTGCTGAATACAAGTGGAGACTAATGGATATCCTTTTACTGTTCCCTATCTTAGGGGAAGAGCATTCAGCTATGCCGTTAGCTGAAGAATTTTTAGAAGCTCTTCATCATGTGAAGGAGATTCCCACCCATTCCTAATTCATAGAGAGATCTTTTGAAAAGGATGGTGTGAGAGTGGATTGGGTGAATATGTCAAAGAGGAGGGGAGCTTCTGTATCTTTAAGCTGTACTGTGGTATCATGGGTGGTGGGTTGGTTTTGGCTGTTCGGCAACTGGGATCTTAGTTCCATGACCAGGGATCAAACTTGCATCCACTGCATTGGAAACACAGAGTCTTAACCACTGGACTGCCAGGAAAATGCCTCATCTTTCTATTATTTTTTTATAAACTGTACATATATGTGATACATTCTTTCTGGTTTTTTATGTATATTTTACAATAAAAGCACTTTTAAAGTAGTAAGATGTAGTTGATGTGCAAGGATATTCTTATTTTGAAGTAACAAATATGCAATATTTCACTTAGACCCTAATAATTAAACATCAGGCTTTTATAGAAACCCAAGAATACACTGTTTTAATAGGGAAAGGAGATTTTAAATTTAAATAAACCTATAGTAAGTTGATACACACACATATGCTCTAATTCCTGAGAACTCTAAAGGTAAGATCATAGTATTACTTAGCAAATAGGAAAACATTTCTGACCAGTTAAAGTTCCCTGAAATGTAAATTAATTCTATCCTACAATCACTTTGGAGAAGAAAAAAAAAACTAGAAAATGGAAAAAAGAAATTACGTATACAGCAATATGTGAACCGTGAACTTCCTGATGTTCAAGCTGGTTTTAGAAAAGGCAGAGGAACCAGAGATCAAATTGCCACCATCCGTTGGATAATGGAAAAAGCAAGAGAGTTCCAGAAAAACATCTATTTCTGCTTTATTGACTATGCCAAAGCCTTTGACTGTGTGGATCACAATCAACTGTGGAAAATTGTGAAAGAGATGGGAATACCAGATCACCTGATCTGCCTCTTGAGAAATTTGTATGCAGGTCAGGAAGCAACAGTTAGAACTAGACATGGAACAACAGACTTGTTCCAAATAGGAAAAGGAGTACGTCAAGGCTGTATATTGTCACCCTGTTTATTTAACTTCTATGCAGAGTACATCATGAGAAACGCTGGACTGGAAGAAACGCAAGCTGGAATCAAGATTGCTGGGAGAAATATCAATAACCTCAGATATGCAGATGATACTACCCTTATGGCAGAAAGTGAAGAGGAACTCAAAAGCCTCTTGATGAAGGTGAAAGTGGAGAGTGAAAAAGTTGGCTTAAAGCTCAACATTCAGAAAACGAAGATCATGGCATCTGGTCCCATCACTTCATGGGAAATAGATGGGGAAACAGTGGAAACAGTGTCAGACTTTATTTTTCTGGGCTCCAACATCACTGCAGATGGTGACTGCAGCCATGAAATTAAAAGACGCTTACTCCTTGGAAGGAAAGTTATGCCCAACCTAGATAGCATATTCAAAAGCAGAGACATTACTTTGCCAACAAAGGTCCATCTAGTCAAGACTATGGTTTTTCCTGTGGTCATGTATGGAAGTGAGAGTTGGACTGTGAAGAAGGCTGAGCACTGAAGAATTGATGCTTTTGAACTGTGGTGTTGGAGAAGACTCTTGAGAGTCCCCTGGACTGCAAGGAGATCCAACCAGTCCATTCTGAAGGAGATCAGCCCTGGGATTTCTTTGGAAGGAATGATGCTAAAGCTGAAACTCCAGTACTTTGGCCACCTCATGTGAAGAGTTGACTCATTGGAAAAGACTCTGATGCTGGGAGGGATTGGGGGCAAGAGGAGAAGGGGACGAAAGAGGATGAGATAATTGGATGGCATCACTGACTCGATGGACATGAATCTCAGTGAACTCCGGGAGTTGGTGATGGGACAGGGAGGCCTGGCGTGCTGCGATTCATGGGGTCACAAAGAGTCGGACACGACTGAGCGACTGATCTGATCTGATCTGATCTGATAGATTCCAGGGAAAGAAAGACATGCTCCCCTCCAGAAAATCTACCAAGTTTTAAAGGTAAGTTTTTTTAAAGGCTGTGTACAATATTTACAGTAGCTAGGACATGGAAGCAGCTTAGATGTTCATCAACAGATGAACAGATAAAGAAGCTGTGGTACATTTACACAGCTGTACATTTACACGTTTACATGTGGAATATTACTTGGCCATAAGAAGGAACTAATTTGAGTCAGTTATACTGAGGTGGATAAAACTAGAGTCTCTTATATAGAGTGAATCAGAAAGAAAAAACAAATATCATATATTAACACATATATATGTGGAATCTAGAAAAATGGTACTGATGAATCTGGTAGAGAACAGACTTGTAGACACAGTGGGGGAAAGTGAAGGTGGGACAAATTGAGACAGTAGCATTGACATATATATACACTATCATTTGTAAAACAGTGGGAAGTTGCTAAGCAACACAGGGAGCCCAGCCTGGTGCTCTGTGATGACCTAGAGGGTTGGGACAGTGGAGGGCAGGGAGATTCACAAGGGAAGGGATATCTATATAGATAGATAGATAATTATGACTGATTCACGTCACGTATGGCAAAAACCAGCACAAAATTTTAAAGCAATTTTCCAGCGATTAAAAACTAAAATTTTTTAATGGCTGTGTAAAATATTTTTTAATCTCTTTGTTTGAAGGAGTCAAGCGCTACAGGGTAGCCAAAACTTAAAGAGTCTACGACCTCTTTGAGAAAGGGCAACTGCTAAGAAATGAGTCTCATGTTAGGCACACTTTTCCCCTTGCTGCATTTGCTGACCCATCCACAGTATATGAGAAGCTAAGCAGGAAGCCATGGCTAACAGACAGAGGAGCTGGGCCGAGCTTTCAGCATCATCAGTGAAGAGAAAAGTCAACAAGTTCTCAGGGCCTACTAAAGAAGAGGGTTCTTGGAAAACACTGAAGCTTTCATTTTGGATTTCTGAAGGCTAATATCCCAGGAGTACAATGTCTTGGTTTAGGCTACTGTAACATATTGCCATTTACTATGTGAAGTAAACAACAAGCATCTTTTTCTCTCAGTTCTGGAGGCTGGAAGTCCAAGATCAGGGTGTCAGCAAGGACAGCTTCTCGCTGAAGATTCTGTCCCCTGGCAGAGAGAGGTTAGCTAGCTCTATGGCCTCTTCTTATAAGGGCATGAATTTCATTTATTAGGGCTCCACCTACATGACCAAATTACCTCCCAAAGGCCCCACCTCCATACACTATGACATTGGGGTCAGGATTTCAACATATTAATTTTGGAGGGATACATACAGTCTTCTGTATAAGGGTAACAGGAGACACCTAACCATCAAAAGGAATGAAGCTCAGATCTGGTTTAGATCAATGCCAAATCAGAATAAGATAAGCTTCCCTATCCTAACTACATGCTAGTAGCAAAAGTAAAACCTTTCTGGAGGATTTATAGTATCACCAATGAATATCAAATACCCAGAAATAAATCTACTGAATATGTGCAAAACTGCAGGAGAACTGTAGTGAAAAGTTAGACAATAAAGCTTCTAGTAGATACCACTGAAAATCTATATGATACTGGAAGCATTCTAAAACATATGTATCCAAATGTTCATAACACTATTATTTCTAATATTGAAAAACTAAGAGCAACTCAAATGTCCATTAACAATGGAATGGATAAAGTATGGCATATTCATTCAATGGGATATTGTACTGCAACATGAATGCAATAAACTACTGCTAAGTACAACAGCCTGGATGGATTTTATAGACACAGTTTGAAGGAAACAATTCAGGCACAAAAGAATATACACTGTATGATTCCATTTATATAAAGTTTAAAAATTGGCAAAACTTAGCTAAGGTGTTAAAAGTTTAGAGGCAGAATAACTAGCAGTATGAAGCCACTTTCTATGGTGCCAGCAATGTTTTATTTCTTAACCAAGGTAATGGTTACAAATAGCTTACAAATAGCTGTGAAAAGAAGAGAAGCCAAAGGCAAAGGAGAAAAGGAAAGATATACCCATTTGAATGCAGAGTTCCAAAGAATAGCAAAGCGAGATAAGAAAGACTTCCTCAGTGATCAATGCAAAGAAATAAGAGGAAAACAATAGAATGGGAAAGACTAGAGATCTCTTCAAGAAAATTAGAGATAGATAGAAAATTAGAGATAGACAGATATAGAAAATTTCATGCAAAGATGGGCAAAAGAAAGGACAGAAATGGTATGGACCTAACAGAAGCAAAAGATATTAAGAAGAGGTGGCAAGAATACACAGAAGAACCATACAAAAAAGATCTTCATGACCCATATAACCACGATGGTGTGATCACTCACCTAGAGCCAGACATCCAGGAAAGCAAAGTCAAGTGGGCCCTAGGAAGCATCACTATGACCAAAGCTAGGGGAGGTGATGGCATTCCAGTTGAGCTATTTCAAATCCTAAAAGATGATGCTGGGAAAGTGCTGCACTCAATATGCCAGAAAATTTGGAAAACTCAGCAGTGGCCACAGGACTGGAAAAGGTCAGTTTTCATTCCAATCCCAAAGAAAAGTAATGTCAAAGAATGCTCACCACTGCACAATTGCACTCATCTCAAATGCTACTAAGTAATACTCAAAATTCTCTGAGCGAGGCTTCAACAGTACATGAACCATGAACTTCCAGATGTTCAAGCTGGATTTAGAAAAGTCAGAGGAACCAGAGATCAAACTGCCAACAACCACTGGATCATCAAAAAAGCAAGGGAATTCCAGAAAACATTTACTTCTGCTTCATTGACTATGTGAAAACCTTTGACTGTGTGGATCACAACAAACTGTGGAAAATTCTTAAAGAGATGGAAATACCAGACCACCTGACCTGCCTCTGGAGAAATCTGTATGCAGGTCAGGAAGCAACAATTAGAACTGGACATGGAACAACAGACTGGTTCAAAATCTGGAAAGGAGTGCGTCAAGGCTGTATATTGTCACCCTGCTTATTTAACTTATATGTAGAGTACATCGTGAGAAATGCTGGGCTGGATGAAGCACAAGCTGGAATCAAGACTGCCAGGAGAAATATAATAACCTTAGATATGCAGATGACACCACCCTTATGGCAGAAAGTGAGGAAGAATTAAAGAGCATCTTGATCAAAATGAAAGAAGAGAGTGAAAAAGTTGGCTTAAAACTCAACATTCAGAAAACTAAGATGATGGCCTCTGGTCCCATAACTTCATGGCAAATAGATAGAGAAACAGTGGAAACAGTGGCTGACTTTATTTTGGGGGCCTCCAAAATCCCTGCAGATGGTAACTCTAGCCATAAAATTAAAAGATGCTTACTCCTTGGAAGGAAAGTTATGACCAACCTAGATAGCATATTAAAAAGCAGAGACATTACTTTATCAATAAAGGTCCATCTAGTCAAGGCTATGGTTTTTCCAGTAGTCATGTATGGATGTGAGAGTTGGGCTATAAAGAAAGTTGAGTGCAGAAGAATTGATGCTTTTGAACTGTGGTGTTGGAGAAGACTCTTGAGAGTCCCTTGGACTGCAAGGAGATCCAACCAGTCCATCCTAAAGGAGATCAGGCCTGGGTGTTCATTGGAAGGACTGATGTTGAGGCTGAAACACTAAAACTTTGGCCACCTGATGGGAAGAACTGACTAATGTGAAAAGACCCTGATGCTGGGAAAGATTGAAGGCGGGAGGAGAAGGGGACGACAGAGGATGAGATGCTTGGATGTCATCACCAACTCAATGAACATGAGTTTGAATAAACTCTTGGAGTTGGTGATGGACAGGGAGGCCTGGCGTGCTGTAGTCCATGGTGTCACAAAGAGTCAGACACCACTTAGCAACTGAAATGAACTGAACTGAAGGTAATGGTTGCATAGTTTTGCTCCTATAAAAACTCAGAATTCTACTTATTGCTTTTATACTTCTCTCTTTGTTATATTTAAACTGTATTAGAAGATAACTGAGAGAGGTGAAATATACCTCTTTGAATCTGATAGGACTCTGTGTTACCCTAGAAAGAAAAATCTAACTCAAATTGACTAGAAAACTGAAGTCCAAAAAAGGTATACAAGTAGCCAAGAAGGCTCATGAGAAGCGCTCAACCTCTTTAGTCATGGCTGCTGCTAAGTCGCTTCAGTCGTGTCCAACTCTGTGCGACCCCATAGACGGCAGCCCACCAGGCTCCCCCGTCCCTGGGATTCTCCAGGCAAGAAACTGGAGTGGGTTGACATTTCCTTCTCCAATGCATGAAAGTGAAAAAATAAAGTGAAGTCACTCAGTCGTGTCCAACTCCTAGCAACCCCATGGACTGCAGCCCACCAGGCTCCTCCGTCCATGGGATTTTCCATGCAAGAGTACTGGAGTGGGATGCCACTGCTTTCTCTGGCTTTAGTCATTAGGGGGATGCAAATCAAACCACAGTGAGATACCACATCACACTCCCTAGGATGATGATTCTCAAAAGTCAGACAATAATATGGCAAGGAAATGGAAAGACTAGAACACTCTCGCTGATAATGAGAATGTAAAATGATGCAGCCACTTTGGAAAAGATAACTGAAGTTTCTCAAAATGGTAAATCTAGGGTTACTATATGATCTAGCCATTTCACTCCAAGATATATATACTAGAGAAATGAAAACTTAATCTAAAACAAAAACTTATGCGCTAACATTCAAGCATCATTATTCATTAATAACCAAAAGCAGAAACTATCCAAATGTATATCAACATGTAGATAAGTGAAGTATGGTATATCCATACAATGGAATATTACTGAACAACATAAAGGAGCAAAGCTGGACTTCCCTGGTGGTGCAGTGGATAAGAATTCGCCTGCCAGTGCAGGAGACACAGGATCAATCTCTGGTCCAGGAAGATTCCACGTGCCAAGAACAGCTAAGGCTGTGCACCACAACTACTGAAATCTGTACACCTAGAGCCCGTGCTCTGCAACAAGAGAAGCCCCTGCAATGAGTAGCCCTGTTCACCAAAATTAGAGAAAGCCCGCTTGCAGCAAGGAACACCTGGTGCAGCCAAAAATAAATAAATAAAAAGGAGCAAGTCATGATACATACTACAACATGGATGAACCCTGAAAATATTACATTCCATAAAAGAAGCCAGTTGCAAAAGACAACATATTCATATTTATATGGAATGTCTAGAACAGGTAAAGGTACCAAGACAAAAGTATTTTAGTGGTTGTGGTGGCCTAGGGCTGGGAGGCAGCAGGGTGGGGGATTCAGAAGGGAAACTGAGGGAGAATGGAGAATAACTGCTAATCAAATGGAGTTTGTTTCTGAAGTGATGAAAATATCCTAAAATTGATTGTGGTAAAAGTTGTACAACTCTGTGAACATACCACAAACCATTGCATTATATAGCATTTTAGAACAATTTAACTGCTTAAATTATTTTTTAAACATTTAAAGATAAATTTTATGATATGTAAATTAAATCAATAAAGCATCTTTAAAACCTAATGAGAATTTAGTGCCTTATGTAATTGAAATGAACTTGAATTTCCCAAGATAAGTAGCTTTGATCCAGCAGGCAAAATATCATCACCAATACCTGATTCCATTCTCTTGTGTATGCTTTCTGTAGTGTTGGTTTAACCCTCAGACTCTACCATGTCAGTACCCTAGCAACTCTTCTTGTTAGCAAAGAAGAACCATTCAAGACCTCATAATCTCTTCTCGCACGACCCAGAGCAGGATAATGATTTCTTAGAAGCCCCAGAAAATGTCTGCTTATGTTTTAACAGTGTCTCATAGATTCTGCTTGAATTATACTTCTGCTCTATGGTGGAGAAAGGAAGCAAATGGTAGCCTTTAAGTCAGTCTGATGCCAGATCCCCAGAGGACATCCCTACCCAAACTGCATGACTCAAGGTTGTATGAGGACAGCTTCTGAAGGGAAATACGGGGCTTTGCTACCAGAAATCATGGAAACTAGAGTTGAGAAGTTAACATAAACCCCAGTAACACAGACCCAAAAAGAAAAAAGGAATCAGAGTTGTTGTGGAATAAAGAATACAATAAACATTTATTTACTACATGATTTCTCTCATTCGATTCAAGATGGAGATACTCATGTTCATAAATGTAGCTGCTGCTGCTGCTAAGTCCCTTCAGTTGTGTCCGACTCTGTGCGACCCCACAGACAGCAGCCACCAGGCTCCTCCATCCCTGGGATTCTCCAGGCAAGGATACTGGAGTGGGTTGCCATTTCCTCTCCAACACATGCATGCACGCTAAGTTGCTTCAGTCATGTTCAACTCTATGTGACCCTATGGACAGCAGCCCACCAGCCTCCTCTGGCCACAGGATTCTCTAGGCAAGAATACTGGAGTGGGTTGCCATTTCCTTCTCCACATAAATGTAGCACCTAACACATAACTGGGCCCACAACAGGTTCTCAATCAATTCTAAATGAATAAATGAACAAAAGAGCCAACAACAAATGAGTAAGCAAATCCCACCTATAGCAACCAAAAAAAAAAAAAAAAGAGAGAGAGAGAGAGAGAGAGATCCCACATGCCGTAATGAAGATCAAAGATCCAGCGTGTTTCAACTAAGACCCAGTGCAGTCAAATAAATAAATTAAAAAAAAAAAAAGAATGAATAATTGACTCTCTTAGAAAAGAGCCCAGACTCTTTGGATTCCATTTTCTTCTATCTCCCACTGCCCTCTCCTTGGTCAGTCTCCATTAGTCAGGTAAAGCATTCAAGAGATAGAACTGGGGAAAGGAGGACAGAGTTGCAAATCCCCATATGTTGGTCCTGATAAGAGCCGTGGTGGTACAAAAAAAAAAAAAAAAAAATCACAATTGAAGACTTCTGTATCATTGGCTACAGAAAGGTTTGAAGAATTTTAGTTGGTTTCAAACTCCAGGTTAACATACGAGAGATGTTAACACTCTGTCAAAGTAATCTCACTTCCAAAACCAGTATAAACACTGGTTTCAGAGGTTCCTGATTTCCTCATTATCCCATCTGCTTCTTAAGTGAAAGTGTTCATTGCTCAGTCGTGTCCGACTCTTTGGGACCCCATGGATTGTAGCCCATCAGGCTCCTCTTTCCATGGGATTTCCCAGGACAGAATACAGGAGTGGGTGGCCATTCCCTTCTCCAAGGGATCTTTCTGACCAGGCATCCAAGCCAGATCTCCTGTACTGCAGGCAATTCTCTACCACCACCAGGGAAGCACCATAAGCCAATCCTTAATTAGTTTCTGACCTAGTCAGTAATTTGTAAGTATAGCCAAATATCACCCTAAGTCACCAAGTGTATATTCAGTTCAGTTCAGTTACTCAGTCGTGTCTGACTCTTTGAGACCCCATGAATTGCAGCACATCAGGCCTCCCTGTCCATCACCAACTCCCGGAGTTCACTCAAACTCACGTCCATCGAGTCGGTGATGCCATCTCATCCTCTGTCATCCCCTTCTCCTCCTGCCCCCAATCCCTCCCAACATCAGAGTCTTTTCCAATGAGTCAACTCTTCGCATGAGGTGGCCAAAGTACTGGAGTTTCAGCTTTAGCATCATTCCTTTCAAAGAACACCCAGGGCTGATCTCCTTTAGAATGGACTGGTTGGATCTCCTTGCAGTCCAAGGGACTCTCAAGAGTCTTCTCCAACACCACAGTTCAAAAGCATCAATTCTTCCACGCTCAGCTTTCTTCATAGTCCAACTCTCACAGCTGTACATGACTACTGGAAAAACCATAGCCTTGATTAAACAGACCTTTGTTGGCAAAGTAATGTCTCTGCTTTTCAATATGCTATCTAGGTTAGTCATAACTTTCCTTCCAGAGAGTAAGCATCTTTTAATTTCATGGCTGCAGTCACCATCTGCAGTGATTTTGGAGCCCCAAAAAATAAAGTCTGACACTGTTTCCACTGTTTCCCCATCTATTTCCCATGAAGTGATGGGACCAGATGCCATGATCTTCGTTTTCTGAATGTTGAGCTTTAAGTCAACTTTTTCACTCTCCTCTTTCACTTTCATCAAGAGGCTTTTTAGTTCCTCTTCATTTTCTGCCATAAGGGTGGTGTCATCTGCATATCTGAGGTTACTGATAGTGTATATTAAACAACATGAAAGACAGATAAAACTGTGTCTATCACCGGGATTCTAATCAAGAGTCTGTATACTTTCAATTTCCATGTTGACCTTCACCTCAAAGATGGAAGATAAATTGGACAGGTATTATTAACCCTGTTTTACAGATTAGGAAATGTAGGCCTAGGAAGTTTTCACCCTATTTTTTAAATTTGTGACAAAGCAGGAACCAGAGTGACTGCCTCCTGATACCTTTAAATACGAGATATTACCGCTAAACAACCACCCCTCACGATGAGCATTGAGATGTTTGCCCTAAACTCACAGCTGCAGTTACAAAGACCCAGCCACACTTTTGCTTCATTAATAACTAAAAATTACTTTGTAAAAATCACATCAAATATTTCTGTGAGAGAATATTAGACATTCAGTAATTACCGATGGATTCATTCAAGTCAGAAGCAACTCTAAGGTCATGAAACGGATAAAGCCAATTAGTTCCTATCTAACATTCAAATCCATGTCCATGGACCCTGTAACACCTTAATTTAGCCATCTGAGCTAATCCATGGTCTTTGCAGTAAAAAGACACTGAAACATTTATAAATCTACAGGTACACTTTGAGTGAATGTCAAACATTGTATATGATGGATTGGGTTTTTATTCAAGTACTGAGCAAACTTTGTACTTTTTAAAAAAACTATGTTACTGATAATGGAAAATGGATTTACTTAGCTGGGTAGCTTTAATTAGTTTGCTGGTACGCCAAAGACTTTGGGGCAAATGGGATTTTTTTCTAATACCTGTAATGCATACAAGCGTTAAATCAAAGCTGACTCCAGCAAAATCTAATTCTAAAAGCCCTAGAGTAAAATCAAGATAAAATAATTGACACCAAAACCACTACATCAAAATAGAAAGAAGTCTGTGAATAGCCCAATAGCTGTCACCACTATGATTTTCCCAAGAAAGAAAATCAGTTTAAGATTTTTCTAACAAATGCCACATTCATTACATTTCTGTTGCGTTTAGCTTGTCCAAAAGGGTTCTCATTTCTAAAGCACATCAACTTACCAATTGTATCATAATAAAGACTAGTGAGAAGGACTTCCTTTGTGGTCCAGTGGTTAAGAATCTGCCAGCCAATGCAAGGGACAACGGGTTCAATTCCTGGTACGAGCAGATCCCAGATGCCATGGAGCGATGAAGCCCGTGTGCCACAACTAGTGAACATACACATCTAAAGTCTGTGCTTCACAACAGGAGAAGGCACTGCAATTAGAAGCCCGTCTGCTGCAACTAGAGAGTAACCCCCGCTCACCACTAGAGGAAGCCCCCTCACGGCAACGAAGCCTAGAGCAAACAAAAATTAATAATAATTAGAATAGACTAGTGAGAAACATACAAAAATTGAGACAAATCCTTGATAAAGGAATGACAGATTTTTTTCTCCTTTTTACACTTGCGTTTAATGCTGCTAGAAGATTGCTATTTAATAAATAAAAAACAAGAACTACCAGGCTTAGGAGGAGCAGTGTCTCCACTCCGCAGTAGTACTGGCTAGGGACTGAGGACCATTGCCTGGCACTGTCAGCCCCCCACTTAGCTGATTTTTGACTCAGGAGGGTTCTCTCCATTTCACTGGGCCTGAACGTCTCTAGCAATAAAATAGATGACAAAGAAAATTATCTACTCTACTTCATATGACAGAAGAACATAAAAAGGATTAAAACAAACATGCAGTTATCAAATTCAGTGAAAGCAAGTTTGGCATGTTGGACTTTGCCTTTGAAAGCATAAGTAGGCAAAAGTGAGAAGGGAAGAGGGGTTGAACAAATTCCATCAGCCTAGTCAGGCACACTCCCGTGATACCAATAGCGGGCAACACCCAGAGGTACAAATATTGATGCCCCTTCACCGCTGCCCTGCAGAAATGCAAATACAGAAACACGTCAAATGCCAAGTGGTATTTATAATAGACAAATGACAGTTATATAAAAGCCAAAATTAAGATTTTAGAGACTAGAGTCGGAATACCTTGGTTCCAGCCCCACTGCCGATTCTAGCCGTCAACTGTGCAGAACTGACAAGGCTCTCAGATACCTGATCTGAAAATAAGGTGTTAGTGTTACTAGCACTCCCTCCCCGAGTGGTCTGCATGTCCCTTAGGATCCAGCATGGCCTGGAGAAGGCAGAGGTGGTACTGATTCATAAGATGCCAAGGAAATGCGCTAAATTCTGCTCCAAACATCACATAGAAAGGAAAACTGTCACAAAGATGCTGTATGTCTCAATTTTATATTATCTTCTCAAGTCTATATACTTATCTCCTTATCCTATAATCATAACCAAGCCATGTTCCAAAGTTAAGAGAACAAAAGAATAGAAGGTGAGCTTTCCTGGGCCTCATCTCCTTGACAATCCATAAACCCAAACAAGAGGTCATTGTATCTAACCATTCCTTGTGTCCCATAGCCTCAAAATATTTTAAATTCTTATGTATTCTCCCAGGGTCTAGCATGAAACATTCTAAACTGCAGATCCAGGAATATTGGGTCCCTTTCAAAAGGGCCATCAAAATACAGAATGCAGAAGACATTTTAAATTGCTTAAAGAGTCTCCATCAAAGAACATTCAAGGCTGAGGTTCATGTTGAGTTTTGGATGGAAGCAAAGAAAGCGGGAGAGAAAAATTTTTTAAACCTTTAATCCTCCAGTGTGAATATAAAATCTCTTTATGAGACCTTCTTATTAAAAATAACCTTAATTTTACATATTTCATAAGATTGTGAGGATCAAATTAGATAATGGGGATAAAAAGTCCCCTGGACACTATAAAAAATTTTAAACTATTGATTTACGTTAATTACAGAACATAAAAAGCACAGGATATAAGTCACTGAGCATCTTTTTTAGCTGACAAGGAATAAAGTAATGATTCTGTAATTACAGAATTGCTTCTATAATTTCTATCCAGGTACAAACATGCAAATCCTACACTCTGGCTCTAGTAGAAAATAAAGTTCTTCCAGAGAAGATAAGCTGCAAATACATATAGTGAGTTTTTCATCCACAATGATACTATATTACTTATATTCAACCCAAATGATGTCTGATCAACTTGTCAGTGTAAATACGACCACAGACAAAAGATTTAATCCATTTAAGAGAAAAAAAATGGTATTCAAACCTTTGCAGAAGCTCAGATAAAGTATAAAAATTATTTTTACAAAAATATTTCATCAATTCCATACTGCAAATCATTAAAGTATCCAATGCAAATCCACAGACATAAGAAGACTGCTATGTGGCCAAATTTGATTTATTCCAGAAATGCAATGTCACTCACCATATTAACAGAATAAAGAAGAAAAACCAGTGATTCTCTCATTAGAAATGTAGAAAACACATTTGATAAAAGTCAATATCCTTAATGGTAAAAAGGAAAAAATTTTTTCAGCAATTTTCTTAATCAGATACAAGGTATCTGTGGAAGGAAGGGAGGTGGGAATGGAGAGGGGAAGGAAGGGAGGATGGGAAGAAAGGAAGGAAAATGAAATAAACAGGTACTTTGTAAATGAGGACATCTGAATTGCCAACATTAGTTCAACTTCATTGGTCATCAGGGAAATGCAAATTAATAACTGCTTCCCCCATGGGTCAGTGAGTAAAGAATCAGCCTGCAATGCAGGAGATGCAGGTTCGATCCCTGGGTTGGGAAGATCCCCTGGAAGAGGATGGTAACTCACTCCAGTATTCTTGCCTGAGAATTCCTTGAGGTAATAAAAAGTCAGACACGACACAGTGACTAACACTTTCACTTTCAGTCATCAAAATCAGCCAGACTGTAACGTAGGTTGTTAATTTTCTGGAAATCTTGCGATCTTAAGGCATCATTCAAATATGAGGACAACATCCTCTGGTTCACCAGTTCCTGTAAAAGCTTATTCTAACCTTTCATAGCCCAGGCTTCTCAGAGTTGTTTCACCTTTAACAAAGCTAAGAAATCTGGCACCTGTGGAAGTCTGAAGGTCTTTTTACTCAGATTTTCCTCCAGAACTTTAGCAGTAGAGGAGAGAAGACACTGAAAGACCATTAGATCTCAGCATGGGAAGGGACCCCAGAAGTCATTAGTCTAACCTTATTCTGCACACAGGAGGCATCCTGCAGCATGGCAGCAGGAAGTCACTTAGCCTCTGCTTAAAACTTCTTCAAGGTCAGGAAGCTAAAGCAGTCTATTCCAAGAATGAAGAGCCTTCCGTGTCTGCAAGTCTGTCTATGAGAAGCTCCCAATCTGCCTCTCTTTAACACATACCCTTTGTACATGAAAGAACAAACCCTCTCTAAATAACGCTTATTCAAATGTAAGAAGCAGATTATCATGTCCTGCAGATCATTTCTCTTCTCTACACTAACCATCTCCAGTTCCTCCTGTTCTTCTAACACTAAATTAGACATTGTCATATTGAGAGAATAAAGTTTCTTCTTATTCCTTGAAGCACTCTGGAATCAATTTGATTCAGCTTGTCAGAGATCCAGGTAAAGAAAAAAACCCAGCTATGGAAGATGATCACAGCCAATTATGTGCATAGGCAGAGCAGGTTGTTGCTTATTCTGCGTGATTTGCAAGGCAGAGATACTTTCTGTGAATAAAACATTTTCCCCATTTGCCTGCCTTGAAACCTGAAGTTCTCATGTAAGTCACAATTTTGCAGTAGACTATGCAGAGTCTAATGAGAGTACTATGAAAATATATATATATATGATGGCAAGACCAAATGTGAACATCAATCAAGAAACTAGTTCTTGAGATTAGATAGAAGGCTGAGGAAACAGATCATTAGGCGGGTGCATTAGAGGAGAGTAAGAAAGGCAGAAAGTACCTGTGGAACGAGACAAGCTAAGAGGACAAAGGCCATTGGGATGCAGCGGTCTAGGACAAAGGCCTGAGTGCTGGGGCACTTAGGAACTTGAACTAGTGGAAGTACACACACCTAAAATGAAAATAAAACCAAAAATTGGAAAAGACATGAACAATTTGAACTGTTCTCACAGACACAGACAACTGATACTCCTCCCATCAGAAACCCCATGAACTAGTGGGTGACTCAAAACACTCACCAAGAGCATCTCTCTCTTTCTCTCTCCCCTCCACCACTCCCTTTCATTTCTTATCTGTCCCTGTGTAGGTGGCCTACCATGAACTGTCCCTGACCATGGAAGAAGCCAATGACTGAGAAAGTCACACCAGCCCTAGTCTACATCAGCTGCCCCGAATTCTGAGAGAGCTCAGAGGGGTACTAGGAAACCCCATTTGAGCCTCTGGTCTAAGTTCATCAAACACAGTAAAGTTAAACACATCAGGATCACTGGGGGAAACAGGGCAACTATTAAGCAATTAGTAAAGCTGTGTTTTGATTCCATATGATTCTGATTGTTCTTAACTAGCTATTACTCAAATACACAGCAAAGATGGGTAACTGGTACCCTTAACTTCCAACAATAGTATCAATACATTGATACTTAAGATTAGTTCCTTTACAAGCTACTCCGACCATAAACATCAAAGCAAAAGCTTTCTAGGGACAAACTTTGAATTCAGAGAAGAGACTTTATAAGGCTCCATGGAATTGACTTCACAGGTCATATATATAGATGCATACATGCTCAGTCCTTCAGCTGTGTCTAACTCTTTGTGACCTCATGGACTATAGCCCATCAGCCTCTTCTGTCCATGGGACTCTCTAGGCAAGAATACTGGAGTAAGTTGCCACTTCTTCCAGGGGATCTTCCCAACCCATGACCAAACTCTGGTCTCCTGCATCTCCTATGTTGACAGACAGATTCTTTACTACTGTGCCACCTGAAAAGCCCATATATAGAGAATGCCTAAAATATTTCTCATGAGGTATGGACATTAGCTATTTCATTTCCTAATAGTTGAGCTATTTCAAATCCTAAAAGATGATGCTGTGAAAGTAATGCACTCAATAAGCCAGCAAATTTGGAAAACTCAGCAGTGGCCACAGGACTGGAAAAGGTCAGTTTTCATTCCAATCCCAAAGAAAGGTAATGCCAAAGAATGCTCAAACCACACAATTGCACTCATCTCACATGCTAGTAAAGTAATGCTCAAAATTCTCCAAGCCAGGCTTCAACAGTATGTGAACCGTGAACTTCCAGATATACAAACTGGATTTAGAAAAGGCAGATGAACTGGAGATCAAATTGTCAACATGCGTTGGATCATCGAAAAAGCAAGGGAGTTCCAGAAAAACATCTATTTCTGCTTTATTGACTCTGCCAAAGCCTTTGACTGTGTGGATCACAACAAACTGTGGAAAGTTCTGAAAGAGATGGGAATACCAGACCACCTGATCTGCCTCTTGAAAAATCTGTATGCAGGTGAGGAAGCAACAGTTAGAACTAGACATGGAACTACAGACTGGTTCCAATTCTGGAAAGGACTGCATCAAGGCTGTATATTGCCACCCTACTTATTTAAGTTATATGCAGAATACATCATGAGATGCTGGGTTAGATGAAGCACAAGCTGGAATCAAGATTGCTGGAAGAAATACCAATAACCTCAGATATGCATCTGACACCACCCTTATGGCAGAAAGTGAAGAAGAATTAAAGAGCATCTTGATCAAAATGAAAGAAGAGAGTGAAAAAGTTGGCTTAAAACTCAACATTCAGAAAACTAAGATCATGGCATCTGGTCCCATCACTTTATGGCAAATAGATGGGAAAACAATGGAAACAGTGACACACTTTATTTTGGGGGCTCCAAAATCACTGCAGATGGTGACTGCAGCCATGAAATTAAAAGACACTTACTCCTTGGAAGGAAAGTTATGACCAACCTAGACAGCATATTAAAAAGCAGAGACATTACTTTGCCAACAAAGGTCAGTCTAGTCAAAGCTATGGTTTTTCCAGTAGTCATGTATGAATGTGAGAGTTGGACTATAAAGAAGGGCCAAAGAACTGATGCTTTTGAATTGTGGTGCTGGATAAGACTCTTTAGAGTTCCTTGGACTACAAGGAGATCCAACCAGTCTATCCTAAAGGAAATCAGTCCTGAATATTCATTGGAAGGACGGATGCTGAAGCTGAAACTCCAATACTTTGGCCACCTGATGGGAATAACTGACTCATGTAAAAAGATTCTGATGCTAGGAAGGATTGAAGGTGGGAGGAGAAGGGGACGACAGAGGATGAGATAGCTGGATGGCATCACCAACTCAATGGACATGAGTTTGAGTATACTCCGGGAGTTAGTGATGGACAGGGTGGCCTGGCGTGCTGCAGTCTATGGGGTTCCAAAGAGTCGGACATGACTGAGTGACTGAACTGAACTGAACTGATGGATATGAGCCTTGTCATGTGCTCCTTCCTGCCTTACACGCCAATAGGACTAGGTTTCCCATCCCTACCTCTGGTCGAAGTAATGTGTGCTTCAGGGCACTGAATAGTATTTTATAAGAAACTATACTTTCTAATCTGTTTACATGTAAATACATGTAGTTAAAAAAATCTAATTCTGTTCATCCAACAAATCCTTTGATTTGTCACACCCACACCTGGGACCACATGCAACAAATTAAATTAAGAGCAACTATTGATTTAATGGTTTTTTGGGCTTCCCTGGTGGCTCAGAGGTTAAAGCGTCTGCCTGCAATGTGGGAGACCCAGGTTCGATCCCTGGGTCGGGAAGATCCCCTGGAGAAGGAAATGGCAACCCATTCCAGTATTCTTGCCTAGGAAATCGCATGGACGCAGGAGCCTGGTGGCCTACAGTCCACAGGATCACAGAGTTGGACACAACTGAGCGACTTCACTTCACTTCACTTTGGAATCTTCTTGAATCAATGAAGGATTTCTTTAGTCATTTCTGTTCTTAAACAGATAATTACACTTCACGATGGGAGACCATTAACCATATCCCTGGGTAATGGATTTTAAATTTTGCAAGATTTATGATTACGTCTTCCTACTTAAAGACATTCAGCTCTGAAGACTGCAAAGTTAAGTGTAAATAACAATTATCCATCTTTCATTTCATTGAAAGACATTCAAACCTGAAAAGTAACTAAAAACGTTTTTCTTTTTTAAAAAAAAAAAAAAAAAAACAAGAAAATTGGACCACAAAGGTCATAGAAATTCAAAACTTTCTATATAAGACATTCAAAATCATTTTGTCACAACCCAGAGGACAGTGACCAGACGACAATAAGTACTTATTATGCATTTTACATATTTTTTTTAATTTCTCTTTACAACCTTATATTTTCTAAATGAAAAAAAATAAAGACTCAGAGAGGTTACATAACTCTCTATATAACACACAGAGAGTAAGTGAGAGGTCAAGATTCAAACTCAGATCTGTCTTATTCCAGAGCTTGCATAACTCCAAGGCATCTTATTCCATTCCTCCCTAACCTAAAGACCTCAGCTACTCACTATCATATCATCCTTACTTTATGGAACTTCTGATCACCTGTAACTATCTCCCTTGTTATCTCATTTGTATTCTGTATTCTCTCAATAGAATAAAACTCTATGAGGGAAGGGATATTTTTTTAAATCAGGGTCACTCTTCCTCCCCAGTCCCAGCATTTAACAGTCACTCAATCAAATGTTTGTTGATTTAATAAATATTCTTGCTCAAAAAAGTAGTCAGGATAGGAAAGATAACCAGAAGCTATTGGTTCCAAGATCAATGCTTATTCCATGGGCATAGTTCCCCATTCACCTGAGACTGGAGAGTTTCCAAAACACTTTTTAAAGCCAATGTTGTCAACATGCTGCTTCAGACCATGCCTTCATAACAATATTCCAACTCTGGCTAAACACACTCTGTGTACACAAAAACTTTGTATATCTGCTCCCAGAAAGAGCAAATATACAAAGTAGTACAGACTCTGGTCCCCAGTCCCAAGAACTTCACAGTCAAGCTAAAGTTGTGTCCAACTCTTTGTAACCCTATGGACTGTAGCCTGCCAGGCTCCTCTGTCCATGGGATTCTCCAGGCAAGAATACTGGAGTGGGTTGTCATGCTCTCCTCCAGGACATCTTCCTGACCCAGGGATCCAACCCACATCTTATATTTCTCCTGCATTGGCAGACAGGTTCTTTACCATTAGGGCCACCTGGGAAGCCTAGAGGGACAGGAAATATGACTTTTAAAAGTAATTCCCACTGCCAAGCAGTCTATTCTAAGTATACAGTGAGCTGCTGTTTGTGACCAAGTTTCCCTTTCTGTAGCAATTTCAGGTCCAGGGAAACCTAAAGCATGGCTAACATGAGAAGCAGGGAAGACTCTAATTTGCCAGCTCTGGTATCTCTAGCACCTGCTGTTAATCACACACCTGGAGTCAGGCATGATTGAGTGGCTCGGTGATTGACCATTTCAATTGCTGTCTTGGCAGATCACTGTCCCAGTTGAATATCCAGGGACCACATTCATCAAAAGCATAATTTGGGCAGAACGTGGCTGTTTTTCCAAAGCTGCAGGGATAGCATCAGCAAGAAAAATCAGTAGCATTTTTTAAAAGGAACTTGGTTGACTCTGAGGATAATGGATAATGATTTTTATGTTTATCATTAAAAAGAAAGTATCAGTTCCTCAGGTGTGATTTCAAAGTACTGGGATACATATACTATACTGGGATATATACTACTATATGAAAGTGAAAGTGTTAGTCACTCAGTTGTGTCCAACTCTTTATGACCCCATGGGCTGTAGTCCGCCAAGCTCCTCTGTCCATGAAATTCTCCAGGCAAGAATACTGGAGTGGGTAGCCATTCCCTTGTCCAGGGGATCTTCCTGACCCAGGGGTCAAACCTAGGTCTCCCACACTGCAGGCAGATTCTTTACTGTCTGAGCCACCAGGAAAGCCCTCTACTACTATATATAAAATAGATAAACAACAAGGGCCTACTGTATAGCACAGGGAATTATATTCAATATCTTAATCTATAATGGAAAAGAATCTGAAATATATATACATATATATATGAATCACTTTGCTATATATCTGAAAATAACACAACAATGCAAAATCAATATATTTCTTTTTTTTTTTTAAAGTACTGAGTAGGGATTTCCCTGGCAGTCCAGTGGTTAGGACTCTGTGCTTTCACTGCTGAGGGCCCAGTTCAATCCCTGGTCAAAGAAGTAAGATCCCATGAGGCATTCGGCATGGCGGGAAAAAAAAAATATTTTTTTTAAGGTACTAGGTATTTAATTTTGACCACCATTAAAAAAAAGAAAGAAACAAGGCACTAACCAAGAATTCATCAACTACCACTCCAGTACAATAAGAGCATTCTCAAACCATACTTTTCTAGATCACTGAGTCATTTGCTGCTGCTAAGTCACGGCAGTCGTGTCCGACTCTGTGTGACCCCATAGATGGCAGCCCACCAGGCTCCCCCGTCCCTGGGATTCTCCAGGCAAGAACACTGGAGTGGGTTGCCATTTCCTTCTCCAATGCATGAAAGTGAAAAGTGAAAGTGAAGTCGCTCAGTCGTGTCCGACTCTTAGCGACCCCACGGACTATAGCCCACCAGGCTCCTCCGTCCATGGGATTTTCTAGGCAAGAGTACTGGAGTGGGGTGCCATTGCATTTAAGTGATGTCAGTTCCACCCCTCAGCCTCAATGACAGACCCAGGCTAAACTAATCAGAGCCCTCCACCAGTACTTTTCTCCTGGAGCAAAAGGGAAGAACCCTCCTTCTTGCTTGGACTGTGAGGTGCAGTATGTGGCCCACAGGTTCCTGTAACCATGAGGATGGGTCTGACCAAATGAAGCCAACAAACAGAGAGTGTCTGGAATAGGAGATGGGGAGTCAACTCCCCAGTTCCATTCACAGTAGTTTCCAGTGCCACCTCTCTCTGTAGTTCTTATGTGAGTGACCCAAGATCCTTCCAACAATTCCCTCCTCCCCTCCTCACTTTTTTTCTTTAAGTTAGTTACACTTGAGTTTATGTCACTAGCAATATAAAGATTACTAATTACTACAGAAATGAATATCAAATGTAGCCTGGGCTTAGTAGGACACAACTTCAGCTTGACTGTGAATTCCTTGGGACTAGGGATCAGAGTCTATACTTCTTTGTATACTTGCTTTTTCTGGGACAGTTTTGTGTACTTAGTTGATAAGAGGTAGAGGATGTGAGAATCACACCACTCCCTTCCTGGAAAGACAGGAACTCTTGTTACATGAAAGCAAAGTAGATACTAATTATTATCTGCTACATATTGACAGACAGACAATAATATTTTGGTGGCTTGGTAGAAAAGCACTAATAAGATTCAGCCATAAAAAAGAATGAAATTTTGCCATTTGCAACAACATGGATAGACCTGGAGGGTATTGTGCTTTAGTGAAATAAGTTTGGTAGAGAAAGACAAATACCATATGATATCACTTATATGTGGAATCTAAAAAATGAATGAATATAACAAAACAGAAACAGACTCACAGATATACAGGACAAACTAGTGGTTACTAGTGAGGAAGAGGGCAAGATAGGGGAAGGGGATTAAGAGGTACAAACTACCATATGTATAAAACAAATGACTAACAAGCATATATGTTACAGCACAGGGAATAGAGCCAGTATTTTATAATAACCTCAAATGGATAAAATCTATAAACTAAAATTCCTAATTTTTTAAATGTAAAAAAATTTATATCTATAAAATATTGAATCACTATTATATATACCTTGAACTAATATAATATTATAAATCAACATAAATGAAGTATACTTCAATTTTAAAAACTTTCAAATTAGAATGTATCAATAGAATATTGTCAGGACGTTAAGAGATGTAACAGTGACTTCATTTATATTTGTACCAGAAAAAGAACTAATAAAACAATTAGTTTAATAAATGAAAGGGAAAAAAAAAGAAAGAAACAAGAGCACACTGAATACTTCTTATGGCCTTTGGTAAGGTCCCTTAAAAGGAAAATAAGCCTTAATCCAAGCTGACATTTCTTAAAATGGATAGGAAATAAAAAGATAGCTACATAGCGTTGTTAAAACAGAGGCCCTTTCTGCATGTAGCTACTGATCCAAAGCTTCTAAAGATCTGAAATCCATGCTGCCTGCAAAGCCGTTAGAGATGAATTTTCTATCTTATGGTGAAGTGATTTCACCAAGGAGAAGGGATACCCAGGAGTAACCTAGAAATGGGAAAAGCCTGACCACCCACTTCTGCTGTGCACTTGCCCCTAAGAAAGAGTAGCAATTTTTCCCATCATAAAGTGAAAATGATTGGGAAACAACCAGGGACCAGAAGGCAGTCAAGCTCTATTTTACCATTTCAGCCTAAAGCTTCAGTTGCCCTGAGGCAGGAGCTAAGGGAAAAGTTATTAAACAGAGTCCTCGGGAGGATTGTCAAAGTCCTACAGGTGTGTTTCTAGAAGACATAAATTTCAAAGGTGGAGTCTAGAGCCAAATATTATGACTCAACAAGATTTCTGGTTGGTTATAAACTAACAGAGTCCATCAGAGTGAACTCAATGTTGATAGCCAGCTAGCTTATTTAAACGGTGCTTTTCTATAAGTATTCTTAAATTAGAAACCTGCAATGCTCCATCTCTAAGGAAATTCCTGGGTCTTCCTATATTAATGATTGCAACTGGGCTTTTGTAAGAATATAGACTTGCACGAGCTGTCCTCTTGTCTACTGTGGCCATGAAGGGAAATGATCAAGGCAAAGCTTCCTGAGAACAGAATGTCAAGGACCTAACAGTAGCCAAGAGTCTGAGTCAAAATGCATATGCCTAATTATCCTCCAATTTAAAATAAAATTAAATTTTAAAAATGGATATGCCTTACAGCAGCAAAGGAAACAACAAACAGAATGAAATGACAACCCATAGATCGGGAAAAAATATTTGCAAATAATGTGACCAGTAAGAGATTAGTCTCCAAAATTTACAAACAGCCCATGACATTTAACATCATCAAAACAAACAACCCACTCAAAAAATGGGCAAAGACCTAAATATACATTTCTCCAAAGAAGACATATAGATGGCCAAAAGGCACAGAAAACGATGTTCAACTGCTAATTATTAGAGAAATGCAAATCAAGACTACAATGAGAGTTCACCTCACACCAACCAGAATGGCTATTATCAAAAAATCCACAAACAATAAATGCTGTAGAGGGTGTGGAGAGAAGTGAACCCTCCTACACTGTTGATGGGGTGTATATTGATACAGCCACTACAGAGAACAGTATCAGTTCAGTGCAGTTCAGTTGATCAGTCGTGTCCGACTCTTTGCGACCCCATGTCCATCACCAACTCCCGGAGTTCACTCAGACTCACGTCCATCAAGTCAGTGATGCCATACAGCCATCTCATCCTCTGTCATCCCCTTCTCCTCCTGCCCCCAATCCCTCCCAGCATCAGAATCTTTTCCAATGAGTCAACTCTTTGCCTGAGGTGGCCAAAGTACTGGAGTTTCAGCTTTAGCATCATTCCTTCCAAAGAAATCCCAGGGCTGATCTCCTTCAGAATGGACTGGTTGGATCTCCTTGCAGTCCAAGGGACTCTCAAGAGTCTTCTTCAACACCACAGTTCAAAAGCATCAATTCTTTGGTGCTCAGCTTTCTTCACAGTCCAACTCTCACATCCATACATGACCACTGGAAAAACCATAGCCTTGACTAGACGGAGAACAGTATGGAGGTTCCTTAAAAAACTAAAAACAGAGCTAACATATGATGCTGCAATCCCACTCCTGGGCAAATTCCAAAGAAAAACATGATCCAAAAGGATACATGCACCCCCAGTGTTCACTGAAGCACTTTTAACAATAGCCGAGACATGGAAGCAACCTAAATGTCCATTGACAAAAGAATGGATAAAAAAGACATGGTACATATGTACAATGGAATATTACTGAGCCATTAAAAAAGAATGAAATAATGCCATTTGCAGCAACATGGATGGACCTTATGAGTCTCATACTGAGTGAAGTCAAACAGAGAGGGAAAAATATAACATGACATCCCTTATAAGCTGAATCTAAAAAGAAATGATACAAATGTACTTACCTACAAAACAGAGAGAGACTCACAGACTTAGAAAATGAACTTATGGTTGCCTGGGGCGAAGGATGCGGGGATGGCATAGTTAGGGAGTGTGGGATCACCTATACACATTGCTATATTTAAAACAGACAACCAACAAGTTCCATATAGCACAGGGAAGTCTGCTCAATGTTATGTGGCAGCCTGGATGGGAGGGGAGTTTGGGGGAGAATGGATACATGTTTACGTTTGGCTGAATTCCTTTGCTGTTCACCTGAAGCTATCACAACATTGTTTATTAATTGGCCAATACAAAATAAAACACTTTTTACAAAAATGTATATGCCTCACCAGTCCTCTAGAATGGAGTCCGGCATACCCTCTGCAGATGTGCCACTCATGTTGCTTATGTTCCTCCCTCATTTCCAAACCCAAATTCCTATTGTGGCTACTTTTTCCCGCACTATCTTAGATGGGTCAGAAATGGTTAAATTAGTTCCAGTACCCACAGGGTTCAGAATCTTGAGGTGCCATGTCTCCCAAATATCCTGAGCTTATTAGTAAATGCAGTAGTTGGTGATACTTTTAAATACCTCTCTGAAAGAGTTGGTGTGGGGAATATATTTGGGGTTATATGTGAATTTGCTTCTTTATACAGCAGTAATAGTGGAATTTCATATACAGAAAGACGAGTGTTTGTGGATGTATATACAGTAGACAGCCACAGGAAAAATGGTAAGGGGTCAATCACAAACCCAACATTCCCAACCACAGAAACTCATCCAAGATGGAACCCAAGCCAGATCCACCAAAGTTATTGTCTAGGTTCTTTCTTTTTCTTTAATATAAATTTATTTATTTTAATTGGAGGCTAATTGCTTTACAGTATTGTATTGGTTTTACCATACATCGACATGAATCCACCACGAGTGTACACATGTTCCCCATCCTGAACCCCCCTCCCATCTCCCTCCCCGTACTATCCCTCTGGGTCATCCCAGTGCACCAGCCCTGAACATCCTGTATCATGCATCAAACCTGGACTGGTGATTCATTTCACATATGATAATATACATGTTTCAATGCAATTCTCCCAAATCATCCCACCCTCACCCTCTCCCACAGAGTCCAAAAGACTGTTCAATACATCTGTGTCTCTCTTGCTATCTTGCATACAAGGTTATCGTTACCATCTTTGTAAATTCCATATATATGTGTTATTATACTGTATTGGTGTTTTTCTTTCTGGCTTACTTCACTCTGTATAATAGGCTCCAGTTTCATCCACTTCATTAGAACTGATTCAAATGTATTTTTTTTAATGGCTGAGTAATACTCCATTGTGTATATGTACCACAGCTTTCTTATCCATTTGTCTGCTGATGGACATCTAGGTTGCTTCCATGTTCTGGCTATTCTAAACAGTGCAGTGATGAACATTGGGGTACACGTGTCTCTTTCAATTCTGGTTTCCTCAGTGTGTATGCCCAGCAGTGGGATTGCTGGGTCATATGGCAGTTCTATTTCCAGTTTTTTAAGGAATCTCCACACTGTTCTCCATAGTGGCTGTACTAGTTTGCATCCCCACCAACAGCATAAGAGGGTTCCCTTTTCTTCACACCCTCTCCGGCATTTATTGCTTGTAGACTTTTGGATAGCAGCCATTCTGACTGGCGTGAAATGGTACCTCATTGTGGTTTTGATTTGCATTTCTCTGATAATGAGTGATGTTGAGCATCTTTTCATGTGTTTGTTAGCCATCTGTATGTCTTCTTTGGAGAAATGTCTGTTTAGTTCTTTGGTAGGTTCTTTCTATTATGGGAAATGTTTTTCTTTTTTCTTTGGTTATATTCAAGAAGAGCATGATCTCAAAGCTACCAGAAGACAAGGTCCCCAGTACCCACCAAGCACCTTTGGGCAAGAAAGACAAATGTTCATTTCAGTTCAGTGGCTCAGTCGTGTCTGACCCTTTGCGACCCCATGGACTGCAACACGCCAGGCTTCCCTGTCCATCACCAACTTTCAGAGCTTGCTCAATCTCATGTCCATCAAGTCGGTGATGCCATCCAACCATCTCATCCTCTGTCATCCCCTTCTCCTCCTGCCTTCATTCTTTCCCAATATCAGGGTCTTTTCCAGTGAGTCAGTTCTTCACATCAGGTGGCCAAAGTATTGGAGTTTAAGCTTCAGAATCAGTCCTTCCAATGAATACTCAGGACTGATTTCTTTTAGGTGACTGGTTGGATCTCCTTGCAGTCCAAGGGACTCTCAAGAGTCTTCTCCAACACCACAGTTCAAAAGCACCAATTTTTGGTGCTCAGCTTTCTTTATAGTCCAACTCTCACAGCCATACATGATCATAGAAAAGCTATGGAAAAACCATAGCTTTGACCAGACAGATCTTTGTCAGCAAAGTAATGCCTCTGTTTTTTAATATTCCATCTAGATTGGTCATAGCTTTTCTTACAAGGAGCAAGCGTCTTTTAATTTCATGGCTGCAGTGACCATTTGCAGTGATTTGGGAGCCAAAAAAACAAAGTCTGTCACTGTTTCCATTGTTTCCCCATCTATTTGCCATGAAGTGATTGGACCAGATGCCATGATCTTAGTTTTCTAGTTTTCTGAATGTTGAGTTTTAAGCCAACTTTTTCACTCTCCTCTTTCATTTTCATCAAAAGGCGCTTTAGTTCTTCTTTGCTTTCTGCCATAAGGGTGGTGTCATCTGCATATTTGAGGTTATTGATATTTCTCCTGGCAATCTTGATTCCAGCTTCTGCTTCATCCAGCCCAGCATTTTGCATGATGTATTCTGCATATAAGTTAAATAATCAGGGTAACAATATACAGCTTTGATGTACTCCTTTTCCAATTTGGAAACAGTCTGTTGTCCCATGTCCAGTTCTAACTGTTGCTTCCTCACCTGCATACAGATTTCTCCAGAGGCAGGTCAGGTGGTCTGGTATTCCATGTCTTTCAGAATTTTCCATTGTTTGTTGTGATCCACACAGTCAACGGCTTTGGGATAGTCAATAAAACAGAAGTAGATGTTTTTCTGGAACTCTCTTGCTTTTTCAGTGATCCAACGGATGTTGGCAATTTGATCTCTGGTTCCTCTGAGAACCAGAGAAATGTACCTCCTCCTCCCTCAAATCATTTTCATGACTCTCATTAGAAAAGACACTTGACTGCCATCTGCTGGAAATCTGCCATAATAAAACATATCAATCTGATTTCTAAGGTATGATTAGTGACCCTTAGATGGAACACAGTTGTACACTGCACACAATACATGGCAGCCCTACTGACAGCCATGTCCCCAACTCCAAACTCTTTGTAATATATTCCTTTTCTCTTATGCTAGTAGCTAGTTCAAACTCATTTTTTATTCCTTACAACCAGGAGAGTCCTAGAAAACATACCCAGTTTCACTCATTATCTAGCCACACGCACTCACTTAACTAAGTCATTTGGCCTCTGTGAGCCCAAGATTCTTCAGCTATAAGCTGGGCAATGATTGAAAGAGAAGCATGTGAGATAAGCACGTGTGAAAGGGCTCTGAAAGCACAATATGCCAAAAGAGTATTGAAAATAAGAAAATGAGGGACTTTCCTAGCCGTCGGTTAGGACTCTGTGCTTCCACTGCAGGGAGTGCAGGCTCAGTCCCTGGCCCAGGAACTAAGACCCCACATGCCACATGGCCAAAGAAAGAAAGAAAACAAGTCAATGATGCTGACAGTTCGGACAGAGCAAAAGAAGATGCAAAATCTACTCCCATTACTTTTCTACTTCCCTATCTTTCTTCACAGCATAGCAGAGAATCTTTTTAAATGCAGAAAGAAAGAAAAAGACACAGAGTAGAACTTCACTAATTGAAGATGGAATCAATAGGCACAGCTGAAGCATTGATTTGTGACCCTCTGAACCAGAGGCTCAGGAGTCCATCCTGCCTTCTTCCAACAGAAAGAATTAAAGGCAGATCATTGTGGCACACGTATGGTCTGTAGCCAGGAAAATTAGTCCCCACCCCAAATCAATAAATTAAAAGACAAACCCTGAGACATCTTGTTTCCATCCTCACAGTGAGTTTAATCAGCTAATTACTACAGGAGGTCCTGGGCATCTCAACAAGTTGATGCAAAACACCAATCACTCTCAGAAACAAAAGATTAAATACAATTAGCAGTTGCTAGTAACCCAGCCCAAAGTCTCTGCTCAACAAAGACTTTTAGTGAAGACAAAAACCATGAGCTATCAGGTTGAAAATACAGAGCTCAATACAGGGTATAATCTACTAATTTTCTGATCAATGGACATAAGCAGGAACCAGTATGTCACTGTATTTTGAAACACCAGACCATACTCTTTCATCAGAATGACTCAATATAGTTCATCCTGACCTTTTCCTTATTTTTTCCATATCTTACCTAATTCATTTGAGCTTGGCAGGTCAATTTATTTACTGGCATTTCTTCATTGAGTCTCCATATTTACAAAGCACTGCACTAGACAATTTAGATCCTATAAACATGAATAAAGATATGGCCTCTGCCTTCACAAAATTTGAAGCCTAAATTGGGGGAAAAAAACAGGCACATATGCAAGTCAAATCTGGTTAATTCATTCATTCATTTAATCATTCAACAGATACTTATTCAAACATAGGTGCAGAAGAAAAAATAAGACAAACATGGTCCCTACCTAACAGAGGTTACAGTCTTCACTGGAAGAGAAACAGTAAATACATTTAATCCCAGCCTATAATAAGGGCTCTAAAGGAAAACCACAGGTTGCCTAGAGTACACATTTTTTTCCTGAGAAAGTCACATTTAAGATAAAGACGTGAAGGATAAGTGCCAGTTGTCCAGGTGAGGAGAAGGCAGTAGAATGTGTCAGGTAAATGGGAAAGCACATATGAAAAAACTACAGTGGAAGAGAACTTAGAACACGAGAACTAACTGAAAGGATACCAAAGTGGTGAAAGTACAGTGACAGAGGAGAACAGGTCACAGGCAACTGCAGAGCTGGACAAGGGCCAGGTCATGCTATTTGCCATGTTAAGGATCTTATGCTAATAGCAGCGAGAAGCCATTCAAGGATTTTAAGAAGAGGACTATTCTAATCATACTTGCATTTCTAAAGATCAGTCTGGCTGCCTATGTCAAAAGTGAATTAAGCATCTGTATGTCTTCTTTGGATAAATGTCTGCTTAGGTCTTTTTCCCACTTTTTGATTGGGTTGTTTGTTTTTCTGGTATTGAGTTGTATGAGCTGCTTGTATATTTTGGAAATTAATCCTTTGTCAGTTGTTTCGTTTGCTATTATTTTCTCCCATTATGAGGGATATCTTTTCACCTTGCTTATAGTTTCCTTTGCTATGCAAAAGCTTTTAAGTTTAATCAAGTCCCATTTGTTTACTTTTGTTCTTATTTCCCTTACTTTAGCAGGTGGGTCATAGAGAATTTTGCTTTGATCTATGTCATCAAGTGTTCTGCCTATGTTTTCCTCTAAGAGTTTTATAGTTTCTGGTCTTACATTTAGGTCTTTAATCCATTTTAAGTTTATCTTTGTGTATGGTGTCCAAAGAAAACATACAAATGGCTAACAAACACATGAAAAGATGCTCAACATCGCTCATTATTAAAGAAATGCAAATCAAAACCACTATGGGATATCACCTCACACCGGTCAGAATGGCCATCATCAAAAAGTCTACAAACAATAAATGCTGGAGAGGGTGTGGAGAAAAGGGAACACTCTTGCACTGTTGGTAGGAATGTAAATTGATACAGCCACTATGGAAGACGGTATGGAGATTCCTTAAAAAACTAGGAATAAAACCACCATATGACCCAACAATCCCACTCCTAGGCATATACCCTGAGGAAACCAAAATTGAAAGAGATACATGTATCCCATTGTTCATTGCAGCGTTATTTACAATAGCTAGAACATGGAAGCAACCTAGATGTCCATCAACAGATGAATGGATAAAGAAGTTGTGGTATATATACACAATTACTCAGCCATAAAAAGGAACACATTTGAGTCAGTTCTAATGAGGTGGATGAACTTAGAACCTATTATACAAATTAAAGTGAGTCAGAAAGAGAAAGATAAATACCATTGCTGCTGCTGCTAAGTCACTTCAGTCGTGTCCGACTCTGTGCGACCCCATGGACTGCAGCCCACCAGGCTTCTCCGTCCATGGGATTCTCAAGACAAGAACACTGGAGTGGGTTGCCATTTCCTTTTCCAATGCATGAAAGTGGAAAGTGAAAGTGAAGTCGCTCAGTCATGTCTGACTCTTAGCGACCCCATGGACTGCAGCCTACCAAGCTCCTCCATCCATGGGATTTTCCGGGCAACAGTACTGGAGTGGGGTGCCATTGCCTTCTCCTGATAAATACCATATTCTAACACACATATACAGAATCTAGAAAAATGGTACTGAAGAATTCATTTACAAGGCAACAGTGGAGAATCAGACATAGAGAATAGACTTATGGACATGGAGAGAAGGGAGGAGAGGGTGAGATGTATGAAAAGAGTAACATGGAAATTTACACTGCCATATGTAAAATAGATAGCCAATGGGAATTTGTTGTATGGCTCAGGAAACTCAAACAGGGCTCTGTATCAACCTAGAGGGGTGGGATGGGGAGGGAGATGGGAGGGAGTACCAAAAGGGAGGGGATATATGTGTACCTATGGCTGACTCATGTTGAGGTTTGATGAAAAACAGCAAAATTCTGTAAAGCAATTATCCTTCAATAGAAAATAAATTTTTAAAAAGTGAATTAGAGGATGACAAGAGTGGCAGAGCTATTTCAAATCCTAAAAGATAATGCTGTTAAAGTACTGCACTCAGTATGCCAGCAAATTTGGAAAATTCAACAGTGGCCACAGAACTGGAAAAGGTCAGTTTTCATTTCAATCCCAAAGAAAGGCAATGCCAAAGAATGTTCAAACTGCCATACAACTGCACTCATTTGACATGCTAGCAAGATTATGCTCAAAATCCTTCAAGTTAGGCTTCAGCAGTATGTGAACTGAGAAATTCCAGATGTACAAGCTGGATTTAGAAAAGGCAGAGGAACCAGAGATCAAATTGCTAACATGCTAGATCATATAAAAAGCAAGAAAATTCCAAAAAAATCTACTTCTGCTTCATTGACTATGCTAAAACCTTTGACTGTGTGGATCACAACAAACTGTAGAAAATTCTTCAAGAGATGAGAATACCAGGCCACCTTATCTGCCTCCTGAGAAACTTGCATGCAGGATAAGAAGCAACAGTTAGAACTGGACACAGAACAACAGACTGGTTCAAAACTGGGAAAGAAGTACATCAAGGCTGTATATTATCACCCTGTTTATTTAATTTATATGCAGAGTACATCACACAAAATGGTGGGCTGGATGACTCACAAGCTAGAATCAAGATTGCCAGGAGAAATATCAACAACCTCAGATATGCAGATGATATCACCTTAATGGTAGAAAGTGAAGAGGAACTAAAGAGGGTCTTGAGGAAAGTGAAAGAGGAGAGTGAAAAAGCTGGCTTAAAACTCAGCATTCAAAAATCGAAGATCATGGCATTTGGTCCCATCACTTCATGGCAAATAGATGGGAAAAAAGTGGAAACAGAATCAGATTTCATTTTCTTGGGCTCCAAAATCACTGCAGCTGGTGACTGCAGCCATGAAATTAAAAGACCTTTGCTCCTTGGAAAAATAGCTATGAGAAACCTAGATAGTGTATTAAAAAGCAGAGACATCATTTTGCTGACAAAGGTCCATACAGCCAAAGCTATGGTTTTCCCAGTAGTCATGTTTGGATGTGAGAGTTGGACTATAAATAAGTCTGAGTGTCTCAGAATTGATGCTTTCGAACTGTGGTGCTAGAGAAGACTCAAGAGCATCTTGGACAGCAAGGAGATCAGACCAGTCAATCCTAAAGGAAATCAACCCTGAATATTCATTGGAAGGACTGATACTGAAGCTCCAATACTTTGGCCACCTGATGTGAAGAGCCAACTCACTGGAAAAGACTCTGATGCTAGAAAAGATTGAGGGCAAGGGGAGAAGCGGGCGACAGAGTATGAGATGGTTGGATGGCATCACTGACTCAATGGACATGAGTTGGAGTAAACTCAGGGAGATAGTGAAGGAACTTGGAAGCCTGGCATGCTACAGTTCATGGGATCGCAAAGAGTTGGACTCAACTTAGCAACTGAACAGCAACAACAAGAGTTGCTTTAGGAAACCAGTGGATAGCAGTGTGCCAAACTATAAATACCCAGCTGTAGTTGGCCAGGTCACATAAGCAGCCACCATCTCATGGTCAGCACTTATCACTCCACATCCTCAACCCCTTAGGTTAGAGGGAAAAGCCCTTTAAGCATCCTACAATGAAACTCAGCACACACTTTCCCATAGAAACAATGCTATAAAGGGCAGTTGGGCTTCATGGTTTAACGAATACTTTCTTTTATGGTGACTTTGCTTTTCTTCTTGAGTAGCTTTATAATTAGAAGGGACCTAGAGACTTCAAAAGATTCCTTGAAAAAGGCTATGAAGATAATGAAAGGTTTTGAACATTAGTTTTGTGGTACTCTTGCCTAAGAGAAGCTAAATTATCTTCAGAAAATAAATATATATAGGAAGTATAGCTTCATTTTTAAAATGTCAAACTCTTATCCATGCTTGGGAAGTCACTGAAGCTATAAGGTGCTGGAAGAGACAGGAAGGGGTGGGGTCCAGTGTGTGGATGGAGATGTCAGCCTTAGAGTGAGCTGCTGTTACCCCGGACAGCACCTTAATCCAAACCAGACTCTGAGTGGGTGCACACTGTGACTCACAGTACATGACTAGAGGATAGGCTAGACTTTGTTCTCCAAGTCTCCTTGTCTGGGCCTTCTTAGGGAGTGAACAATCCATACAAAATGCAACATTCTTAGCCTTGGAAAGATGGCAAAATGGCATGTTCTATGAGATGAAGAAGAAGCAAAAGATGAGCAGTCTATGGCCGAGGGGCTCAGAGCAGGGCTGGAGAACCACTGCATGGTTTTGAATCCTGGTTCACTAGCTATGTAACTGTGGCTAAGTTCCTTGATCTATCTGTTCCTTGATTTTATCATCTAGAAAATGGAGGAAATAATCATACCTACCTCCAAGATTTGTTCTAAGAATTGACAATATTTGGTACACAGTAACAACCGTTTCAAAAAACTAAGATCATGGCATCTGGTCCCATTACTTCATGAGAAATAGAAGGGGAAAAAGTAGAAGCAGTGACAGATTTTCTTTCCTTGGACTTCAAAATCACTGAAAATGGTGACTGCAGCCATGAAATTAAAAGACACTTGCTCCTCAGAAGGAAAGCTATGACAAACCTGAACAGCTTATTAAAAAGCAAAGACATCACTTTGCCAACAAAGGTCCATATAGTCAAAGCTATGGTTTTTCCAGTGGTCATGTATGGACGTGAGAGCTGGACCATAAAGAAGGCTGAGTGCTAAAGAATTGATGCTTCAAATTGTGGTGCTGGAGAAGACTCTTGAGAGCCTCTTGGACATCAAGGAAATCAAACCAGCCAATCCTAAAGGAAATCAACCCTGAATATTCATTGGAAGGACTGATGCTAAAGCAGAAGCTACAACATTTTGGCCACCTGATGTGAAGACCCAACTCATTGGAAAAGACCCTGATGCTGGGAAAGATTGAAGGCAAAAGAAGAGGGCGACAGAGGATGAGATGATTCGATAGCATCACTGAATCAATGAACAAGAACTTGAGGAAACTCCGGGAGATAGTGGAGGACAGGGAGGCCTGGTGTGCCTAAGTCCATGGGGTCGCAAAGAGTTGGACAGGACTGAGCGACTGAACAACAACAACAATAACCGTTTACATGAGGCTTAATTGAATGAAATAAAATTCATAAAGAGAATGGAGATGTTTTATCTATATAAAGCAAGGCCATTTGCTACAAAGCAACCAAGCACTTAAGAAAATTTCCACAGAAAACTAAAAATGGTTACAGGACCATCTTGGAAAGGATGATGGTGTTAGTACAAAAACTGGCACCACCTCTAATTACTCCTTGTCTGAAAGACATCAAAGGTATTCTTCACTTTCCATGATGTTCTGCCTATTACGCTATTGTTTGCTCAGAAGTATCTCCAGCTGCAGTTGCTACAAGGAAAGCTGAATTCCGTAGGCAGCCAAATTTATAGCAAACTCACTGCTCCCCCTCTCCTGAACTCACCTGAATTCATGCTGAACACAGAAGAATAATTCTTGCCTCCCCAGATGGCAAACAGATTCATGCTCTTTTTAAAATGCTCATCGTACTCAAATATGTTTCTCAGCAGGAAGTGTTCTACCTGCTGCTGGAATACTCAGAGGATTAAAGAAGATTGTATGCATACACTAATGGCTACATTTACTCAACAGTTATGGGAGAAATGAATATTTCAACACAAAACAACACTTCCACTTTCTCATTACCAATTCAATTATTTCCACACCAAACTACATTCCCCACTAGGAAATATGACTACATTATCCTCACTGATCTATGTCAACAATTAAGAAAGGGCTAGGCAACAGGCAAACACACATACCCATGCTTATTTAAGCCACCCTCATCTGCCTTTTAGCACCAGTGTGTTCATCACTCAATCATGTGTGACTCTTTGCAACCCCATGGACTGCAGCCCACCAGGCTCTTCATTCCATGGAATTCTCCAGGCAAGAATACTGGAGAGGGTTGCCATTTCCTTCTCCAGGGAATCTTCCCAATCCAGGAATCGAACCCAAATCTCCTGCATTGCAGGCGGATTCTTAACCATCTGAGCCACCAGGGAAGCCCATCCTCATCTGCCTTTTAGCACAAAGGCAGCTAAAAAAACTAAAGCCCTGGCTGCCAATACAATCTGCAATGACCTAAACCCTCCACAAGACACTGCTGATGTTCATACCAGGGAACACATGGTCCAGTAAAAACTAATCACTGAGCCCGACTCAAGCCAATGACACAGTCTGTGGCACTCACTTCACATACTTGCATTGTCTTCCCTACAAACAGGGCCCTTATTTTTCATCTCCACATTCATGTCAAACTTACGATTCAGATTCTAGGAGTAGAAATAGGTTCAGGAGTGAAGTTTAATACAAACCACTTGAAGGATCTAATAGTCAAGTTTCCACACAGAAAGTATAAAGCACTGTAGGTATTTTGAGTACAAAGGGATTTAATGCAGGGAATTCAAAGTTTATAGAACTGATGGAAGGGCTAAGGGAGGAGGTTCTGAGATGGGCCTTCAGAAATGACTCTCAGAACAATATAAAATTGATCCACCACTGAGGCTGCCACTGGAGAGAGACATACAAAATCACATCCCTGTGCCTGGAGCCCTAGAATCAAGGAGCAGAATAAAGAATCCATTGAAACCATCACTGCCTCTTGATATTCAAGACTAGACACTGGAAAGCTGGTGTCTGCACAAGCCGCTTCTGCTCATATTTCCCCTTCCTTGCTTGCCAGAAGAAACAGACAAAAGAACCAAGAGAATGGTCTCCACCATCCGCCCACCTTCTATATTTTTGTCCATCCAGTTGGAAAAATCTATTTCACATCCAGAGCCATAATTGTTAAAAGCTATTGAAAATCTACTTTTTTTAGCCTTCTAATATCTCCATAAAGGAAGGTTAACTAAAAATGGAGGTTGCATAACTCCATCAACTGAATCTACCAAATGACTGCTACAAACTTCCCAAGATAAAAGACTTCCCTGGTGGTCCAGTGGTTAAGAATCCACCTTGCTATGCAGGGGACTCAGGTTCGATCCTCGGTCAGAGAACTAAGATCCCACATACTGCAAAGCAACTAGGCCCACATGCCACAACTACTGAGCCTGTACACCACAATGAAAGATCTCACATGAAGCAACAAAGATCCTCTGTGTTGCAACTAAGTCCCAATCCAGCCAAATAAATAGATGAATATATATTTTTTTAAACTTCCCCAGGTATGTTCATTGCTCTAGTGCTAAAATACATGGAGAACTATAATTAGAGAATATTCCTCCAGATTAAGCCTTAACCTCAGTTCAATTCAGTTCAGTCGGTCAGTCGTGTCCGACTCTTTGCGACCCCATGAATCGCAGCACGCCAGGCCTGCCTGTCCATCACCAACTCCTGGAGTTCACTCAGACTCATGTCCATCGAGTCAGTGATGCCATCCAGCCATCTCATCCTCTGTCGTCCCCTTCTTCTCTTGCCCCCAATCCCTCCCAGCATCAGAGTCTTTTCCAATGAGTCAACTCTTCACATGAGGTGGCCAAAGTACTGGAGTTTCAGCTTCAGCATCATTCCCTCCAAAGAAATCCCAGGGCTGATCTCCTTCAGAATGGACTGGTTGGATCTCCTTGCAGTCCAAGGGACTCTCAAGAGCCTTCTCCAACACCACAGTTCAAAAGCATCAATTCTTCAGTGCTCAGCCTTCTTCACAATCTAACTCTCACATCCATACATGACCACAGGAAAAACCATAGCCTTGACCAGACGGACCTTTGTTGGCAAAGTAATGTCTTTGGTTTTGAATATGCTGTCTAGGTTGGACATAATTTTCCTTCCAAGGAGTAAGCGTCTTTTAATTTCATGGCTGCAGTCACCATCTGCAGTGATTTTGGAGCCCCCCAAAATAAAGTCTGACACTGTTTCCACTGTTTCCCCATCTACTTCCTATGAAGTAATGGGACCGGATGCCATGATCTTCAGTTTCTGAATGATGAGCTTTAAGCCAACTTTTTCACTCTCCACTTTCACTTTCATCAAGAGGCTTTTTAGTTCCTCTTCACTTTCTGCCATAAGGGTGGTGTCATCTGCATATCTGAGGTTATTGATATGTCTCCCGGCAATCTTGATTCCAGCTTGTGCTTCCTCCAGCCCAGCATTTCTCATGATGTACTCTGTATATAAGTTAAATAAGCAGGGTGATAATATACAGCCTTGACGTACTCCTTTTCCTATTTAAGCCAAAGGAACAATTCCTGAAACAAGTACAACTTTAAGCCTTTAACACTCAAATGTCCATTAGTGTATTAATTACTTACTAGAGTCCAGAGATACCAAGCCAGCAGTCTTTACACAGGGGAAGAAAAGAAACTTAGAAACAGAAAAGAATAAATGCAGGTATAGGGAGGGGACAGACATTGGTTGCTAAACATGTGGTTCATCTTTTTTTGCAATTGAGCCACTAGACCAGTGTGGCAAGAAATGTACTCTCTCACATAGTCACTAGGGATTTATCAGGCTCAGGAACAAGAAAAGAAAATCCACGCACCCTCATCATGCGACACTTCCTCCCCAAATCTGAACCACAGTTACCTGATCCATACCCACACCCTAAGATAGACCCAGGCAACATTCCAACAAAAACATGGAGTGGGTCCCAAAATGACAATCAATATCACCAGTTCCCAACTGTAGACCCACAGGACAGACCCACCCTCTGGTATATTTTGTTTGTCCAAGCCAGGATTTGTTTTGAAATAGTGCTTTGAATGTCTTTAGATAGGACATGCACTCTCCACTTCAAAGTTTGTCGTTGCTGTTCAGTTGCTCAGTCGTGTCCAACTCTTTAGCAACCCCATGGACTGTAGCCCACCACACTCCTCTGTCCATGGAATTCTTCAAGCAAGAATACCAAGTGGGTTGCCAATCCCTTCTCCAGGGGGTCTTCCTGACTCAGGGATGAAATCCACATCTGCTGCATTGGCAAGTGAATTGTTTACCACTGAGCCACCAGGGAAGCCCACTTCAAAGTATGTCCTCACCTTTTTTTCTATCATTTTTTTATCCAGCACTGGCACATTGGCATTACCTTCCTAGCCACCCCTGGCCTGTTTTTTCCCCTCTCCTTAAAGGACAATTGAAGAGTCTAGATCTGATGAAAATAAATGAAATCATCAATCCTAGTGGGTATGGGATCATAAACGAGAGACAGACTAAGGGAGAGAAATGAAAAGGAAAGGACAGGAACAGGAGGCTACACTCTGACTGGCACAAACACCATTCACTCTTTGCTGCTGGGACTAGAGGGGCACAGTGCCTGTGCATCACTGTGGTTAAGAGACACAAAGTGCATAAGCTCACCTCCGTTGTGGGAGAGCATTCCCACATCAGGAAAGGCTTCCAGAGTCCGGGCCACTGCCACGTAAGACCACTCAGTTTGTCTCTTACTTCCAAAGAAGGAAGGGAGGAGTCCACTTTGGCAACTGCTCAGGAGCCTGGGAATCTGTCCGGCCTCACGGTGGAGCAGCACAGGCCTGACAACATCACTACTGGCTATTAAGTTGTCTGTGAGGCTGCGGTAAACCCCCAGGCAAAACACGGTAATTATCCAGACTGGCTGTTCTCTGCTTGGGTTCCTCTCAGAGGCTCGTTCTAGTCCCAGGGAACTATAAACCAGTTAACAACTCAACTCTAATTAATAAGCTCCTTAATGGAGATACAAATGTCCACATTTTTATCCTTTACGATGTACTTTGGGCTCTTTTTCCCTTAAATAACTGAATGGATGTCTCTGCTTCCTCCTTTTTGAATTCCTGCTTTCACATTGGTTTCTGGTCTCTAAATAACAGTAACTGTCTGTCTTCACTCTTTAAATCCATCACATCCCATGCCCCCTGCTCTCTGTTTATTGTCTGTCAGGGTATTTTCTGTGTTCCTTGGAAGCCCCATTGCCCAACTGTGAGGAACAGGCAAACCTGCTTAAGTTTTCAAAGAGAAAGGGCAGAGACTTTAAAGAGAAAGCGTGTGGCTATCTACACACATGGAAACCAGTAATGCCATGATATTTGAAAAACGCAAATACAGTCACCATCATCTAGAGAAAATACAAATCACTCTTCTCCACTGAGAGCAAAATTCTAGCTGGAGCAGTTAGACTAAGGGCAGAGAGTGTCAGGAAGGTCAGACCTAAATATCTGGAATTCCTCTTTGTCAAACCTCAAAAGCTTCTTTCAACCTGAAACATAACTGTATATTCATTCATGAATCTTTTTTATATTACACAAAACTTCAAACATATAAAAAAGTAAAGAGAATAACAACATGACCTCCATGAACCATTTCCTAGCTTCACTAAGACTCAATATGTGACCACATTTATTTCATCCATTTACCAACTCACTTTTCCCCAACACCCAATTAGCATGATAATATCAGATATATTATCATTCATTACTTCTTTTTTAATGTTTTTTATTACCATAAGTCACATAATATAAAACATGCTATTTTAACCATATTTAACTGTGCGGTTCAGTGGCACTAAGTACATTCACATTGTTGTGTAGCTCAAACACCATCACCCATCTACCAAATTTTTCACTTCCCTAAATTGAAACTCTGTCCCATAAAACACTAAGTCTCCATGCCCCGCTTCCCACCTCCTCCCTCCCATCCACTATCTAGCCCCTGGCATCTGTCAATGTACTTCCTGAATCTATGAATTTGACTATTCTAGGTACCTCATATCAGAGAAGGCAACGGCACCCCACTCCAGTTCTCTTGCCTGGAATATCCCATGGATGGAGGAGCCTGGTGGGCTGAAGTCCATGGGGTCGCTGGGAGTCGGATATGACTGAACGACTTCACTTTCACTTTTCACTTTCCTGCATTGGAGAAGGAAATGGCAACCCACTCCAGTGTTCTTGCCTGGAGAACCCCAGGGATGGGGGAGCCTGGTGGGCTGCTGTCTATGGGGTCGCACAGAGTCGGACACGACTGAAGTGACTTAGCAGCAGCAGCAGTAGCAGGTACCTCATATAAGTGGAAGCTGTTAGTACGTATATCACTTCTTAATAAAAATTCTTATAAGGTCCAAGGCCTTGCACTAACAGTTTCCCAGCAATGGCCTTAGTGCACGGTCTCTGGTGTTAGACACACTGAGATCAGTATATCAACTATACCGTTTAGTAACTATGTGACTTTGGAGAGTTCCTTAACTTCTCTAAGTCTTGGCTCTTCATCTGTAAGATGAAGTACATCTAATAGTGCTTTACTTACTTTTTAAAGTAAGGCTAATACTGCTACCTCTTTGTGAAGAAAACTAAGAGTGCAAGGGAACTGCCTGGCCCAGAGTAAGTGCTCAGATTCACTTTTGTAACTTTTCCTGTCATATCAGAATTTCAAGAGAAAGAACTATTTCATCTTCCAGGAAAGACCCACATCCTAACAGAGGATTTTTTTAACAAGGTCATAGATCATCCTGTTCTTTAATGTTCTGATGCCAATTGGACAAAGCAGAGCCTCTCCCCTTTCTTTAGAACCTTGGGTGACTCATCTCTGATACTTTCATCTCTGACTCTGGGTGTGGCTAAAACTCACACTATTGATTTCTCATTGTACTGAATGTCAACCAAGTCAAAAGTCAGATTTGACTGAGATCTGTGTTTAATCTGTTCCATTTTCATGTTCTCCCACTGAGACACGGGAGTTAACTACAGTTCCAGCTCATAGTTTATTTGTTGTAGCTAAAGCGCCTTGGCTTTTACTAATTCGTTTTGTGACATTTGTTTGGATTTTGTGTTATCAGACATTTAGAAGGTGTATTTCAGCTTTTCAAGGGTGCATTCCATTGTGTTTTCGAAACTGTGAGAGAGATATCCAGATGATCACCAAGCTTGGCTACTCTTTGTGGGTAGACTGGTGGGTGGACTGCATTTCCCAGCCTTCCCTGCATTTAACTGGAGCCATGTGACAAGTTCTCAACATTATGTTTAAGGACAATGGGTTTTGCAAAGCAGGCAGAATGCAAAGATGTTGTAACAGGTCTGCTGGAATATACGGCTTATAGCCAGCTCTCCATCCTCAGATATTCAGATAGTCCAGATATTCTGGAACTGCTGTGTGCTACATCCCCGATAATGTCGTCAGGTCTGGAAAATGAGCACAGTTTGATATTCGCATTTTACAGATCTCCGGGAAGGCCATAGTGATATGCAGGAGGTTTTATAAACTTAAGACAGAAAAGGCCAAGATGAAAAGTCCCACTATTAGAGAGTTTATATTATTTTGAAAGCAGGATTTTGCTTGCAAAAAGGTGCATCTAGTCCGATGACAGGATCATCCCTGACTTTGGGTAAAGCTAGATTCTGTGGGCTTAGCATCAGGAGAGACTTGCAATGACTAAGCAGCCTCTACCATGGTGGCCTCTTAGGCAGGATACTTGGTGTTATCAAACATTTAGAAAGTTCATTTCAGCTGGTTGGAGAATACACATACTCTCTAAAGGCAGTCACTGGAAGCAAAACAAACCCTGCTCCTAAAGAGCATCCAGCCACTCTAAGAAAGGACACTTCGTGAAGCAAATTCTGTAGCTGGAAACTCACATGGAGATCTTGAAGGTCACAGGGAAGACCCTTAAAAAGTTGTTAATCATCTTGCCTATCATATCAATCTACATCATTAACATTATCTTTCTGAATACTAATATTTTTTTTCAATCTCCTCAAAGACCCATTACTAAAAAGGCATCCATTGCCTTTTTTTTTTTCTTTTGACTGTGCCACATGGCTTGTGGGATCTTAGTTCCTGGACCAGGGAACAAACATATGCCCCCTGCAGTGGAAGTGCAGAATCCTAACCACTGAACCACCAGGTAAGTTTCCATCTATGCCTTTACATTAGAGAAAGAGCAGTGGGAGCAGGTGGGCTGTGAGCTGGGACAGGTATAACAGGTGGATATGGCTTTAGTGGTGATGAGGATCAGGTAACAGCTCAAGGTCAGTATAGGCTATGGGTTATTCTAGAGAGTGAGACAACTCTGGCTGGATTGTCTGCACCTTAAGGGAGAAGCCAGAATTAGGAAGGTGAAGGCATTTCAAGTCTCATAATTGGTTAGTAGAGGTCTTGAAGTGCTTCCCATTCACAATGATGCCCTTGGATCACGTATGAAAGTGATGGTCAAAAAAAGGGCCAGAGGCACAGAGGAAGTTCTTACTCCTTACTGAAACAAAATCTGCTGTTAAATCACATTAGTTATCTGTGGTAGACAGAATGTATAATCTCCTCCCCTTCACTGTAGACATAAATATAATAAGACTTTACTCCCATGATTAAGCTACATTACATGGCAAATGTCTCCCACTCTAATGAAAATGTCTTACAAGATTTTCTGTTTCACTTTAATTCCTACAACTTCCGACCTCAAATCACAAGCCACTTTGGGATTTCATCATTGACTAAACTACCTAAGAATTGATGAGTGTGTATTCTCTCAGCACCTTCCTCCAGGAAGCTGTCTCTCTTTTTCTCTGAGCTTGGGTCAAGCACTCAACTATACAAAATACACAGCATGGATTCATTTATTTACCTTGTGTGTGTGTTTGTGTGATCAGTCATATCCAACTCTTTGTGATCTAATGGATTATAGCCCACCAAGTTCCTCTGTCCATGGAATTTTCCAGGCAAGAATACTGGAGTGGGTTGCCATTTCCTTCTCCAGGGGATCTTCCTGACCCAGGGATCAAACCCACATCCCTTGTGTCTCTTGCACTGATAGGCAGATTCTTTACCACTGTGCCACCAGGGAAGCCCTTACCTTGACTTCACCCTATTCTAAAAGTGCATAACATATCTTTCAAAAGTATTACAGGATTTTTTAATGAATAAGTGAGGAATCTAAAGGAGGGAAAAATAAATTAAGGAAAAGGAAACTCAGAGTACAGGTCAACAGACAAAGCACCTGCCACAAAATCTTTCTAGAAGTGAACCACAAAATCAGGCTCTCAGCTTGCCAGCTATCAGAGCAAAGAGAGAGACACTATCAACTAAGTATTAATAAATCATAGTGGCTATACATCTGGTTGCTTGCTTTTAAAAACATCTATTCCTGGGAATTTCTTGGTGGTTTAGTGATTGGGACTCTATGCTTCCACTGCAGAGGTCCCGGGTTAGATCCCTGGTGGGAAAACTAAGATCCCACATGCCACAAGGCTTAGACCAAAGGAAAAAAGAAAAAGGCAGGAATAAAGAGAACTATTTAGAAAACACACACACCTATTCCTGATAATGTCATCTGAGGAATTTTTTCCTCTGGTCGTCACTGAAACAAGCCATGCAGGCTTTAATCAGTAGCTTAGAGGGAAAGATCTGGTTTAAACACTGGCAAAATGTTTACCTGTTTACTTCATTTACTAGCACAACAGGTTCATGGTTTAGGGATGAAGAAACTGGGAGTGGAGCCCAGAGAACATCAGACAGAAAAAGAATCACTCATACAGAAACGGTCAGTGAGGCCGAGTAATTGGAACCCACAAAGGTAGAAAGAAAGAGCAACAGCTGGCAGTAAAGCCCCTAACCTTGGAGAAAGAGAAGACTGTGGAAAGGGCAGAGAAGTTCTTCAAGCCATAGGCAGACATTAGGAAGAAAAAGACACAGTGCCAGGAAACAAAACACAGAAATATTCCCACTAGAGAGAGGCCTTAGGGATGTCAAATTCCTTATGACACCAGCCTCCTGTAAAGATAAGAGAACTAAGATCCAGACAGCGTGTCTGCCCCTGAAGCCACACAGCTGATACAAAGCTGACACCCTATGACTCTGTTTAACATTTGGTAATGGGAAATGGACAGGCAGGAAGGCCTTCCTGAAACTATGAAACTACTTAATGGCTGACTTGAATCTAGAGCCAGAAATACAAGGTGGATGAGGAAGAAAAGTTACTTAGATAAAGTCATGCTACTTTACCATTTATTCAGACCTCAACAAGTACTGTGACATATCTGAAATATACCATATATAGGAGAGTTACTGGAATTATGGGACTGCTTACTATGTACCAGACAGTCCACCAAACATCCTCCTTGCAAAATCCCATTGAATCCCTGCCAACAATCCTAGTGGGTAAAATCCGTTATTTACATTTGAGTCTAGAAAACAGGCTCAGCAAAGTTAAACAGTTTCCTCACTGTCACACAGCTAGTGGTTGGTGGACACAAGATTTGAACACAATTTGACTCCAAATTGTGTGCTCATTCTCCAGCCTAGAAAAATATTTAACCTTGCATTAAGCAAAGAGGATGTGTGTGTGTGTGTGTGTGTGTGTGTGTATTCCAAGCACAAGAATTGAGTCATTCAGCTCAGGACCTCCCCGTGGAATGGAAAAGGCATAACCAGCCTGCATGAGACAAAGGACCCAACAGCAAATACATTCAGGGTCATGCCTAATGATTCAAGTTCATGGTGCTCTATAATAGAGGAATATATCCATCTATGTACATACAGTAAAATAAAGAAGCATACTCATGAAATCTGACCCCTTCCTGGGATCCTGTCCATGGCACGAGGTCACTTTTGTGAAGCTGCCCAGACCTCTGAACCAGCGCTCTGTGTCCTGAGTGAAATCAGCTCGAGTGGTAAATGCCCTTGTTTTGGGCCAGTGTCTTGCTATAGTTTCTCTGCTGAATGCTTTGGCTCTGCCCTGAGGGTAGTTCTTATTGGACCCTGATGCAGTTCCTATCTCACAAATCAGAGTTTAAACCTTCACAACAGAGTATTGATTTGTGCTGTCAAATCAGCGAGATTCCAGAGCTGGGAAGGTGAGGAAGTCTGCCCCCTTTAATCAATCTTTTCTTATTCATTAAAGCAGATGTCTGATTCAAATTTTGATTTTAAGCCAAACTCAGAGACTGAGAATCAGTGTTCTGATGGTTCAGTCTTGACTTGTCAACAAAAATGTGCCCCATGTTTCAGCATCCCTGGATCTCTCTCTCCCTCTCTTCTGTCTTTCCCAACCTTGATGTTTAGATTCAAGCCCAGCTGACACCTATTTTTTGCCGCTGTTCCTTCAGAGAGATCCACAAGGCAACCTTCAACCCAGGGCCAGGGTTAGACAACTGCCAGGGTTCTACTGCTCTGGGAATGAATGAATCATCCCAGCAGATACTTTCTGCCTTAATAGTCTTCTCTGTTCATCTTATTCCAACTGGAGCCTCTTAAGATCTAAACATTTGAGCAGCTAAAGAACAGCAAAGAGGCTCAACAAACTTGTCAAATAATAATTCATAAAAGTCACAGCCCAAAAGCCCTCCTGGAAATGATTTTAGTCCAACACTCCTCTCAAACCTCCTACAGTCCTGCCCAGTGCAAAGGGCACAGGATTTACAGATTTTCAGACCTCATTTGGATCTCCAGTTCAGCTCTCTCACTAGAAGGGTGACTTTGGGTGAAACACTGAGCTCTGGGCTCATTTTCCTCATTTGTAAAACACTGAATGTGACCACTATTTCATAAAATTGATACAGAAATTAGACAGCATAAAGTGCTTCTCATAATCACATAATCATAATCTCATACTCACTCACAATCTCATCACCATTGGCACATAGTATGTTCTCAATATACGTTCATTTCTCCATCTTTCTCTCAAACCCATTTCTCTCTCCCGGCAACCCCACTCGGTCTTCTCCTTCCCATTTCTCCATTTTCTGCCTTCTTTCCATTGATCTACCTTATGCTCTTCTCCTTCTTGCCACCCCCTTTAATTGAACCCAAAACCATAAACTCTCAGCACCAGGAGGATCTAAAGGAGTGTTGTCAATCTGAGATGAGTCACAGCTACTCACCAGCATGGCCATGGGCAGCAATCAACACTTCTGTCCCCCACGGTCTCCCCTAGCCTTTCTCTCTCTTTCAGAGTTGATATTATTGAAAGTGGCAGATTCTTGGCAATTTCAGGAAATTTTCCAGAGAATGACTCCAAAGAACTGCAAAAAAAAAGAAATTACAAGGATATGTCTGAAAAAAAAAAAAAAAAAACTTGCTTCACTGGTAAAAGAAGAAAAATAACATGTTTCTCACTTACAGCTCTGATATAATGGTATACTCATTTCAGGTAAACTGTTTCAAATCTGATGCATATTTTCATAAATCTGAGCCATGGGGTATCTCTCCGATCAATTGTTACTGGTGTGTGCAAGTCCATCCATGCTGCTCCTGGAAGCCAATTTTTAGCCCCTCTTTCCAATTCTGCATTCAGTGATACCAAAAGGTAAATTGAAATTGAAATGGTAGGAGTGCCAATACCACAGAAATTGGCAACCACTACAAACAGTACCATGGTCAGTTCTAACTGTCGATCAAGAAGCAACAGTTAGAATTGGACATGGAACAATGGGCTGGTTCCAAATTGGGAAAGGAGTACATCAAGGCTATATATTGTCACTCTGCTTATTTAACTTATATGCAGAGTATATCATGCAAAATGCCAGACTATATGAAGCACAAGCTGGAATTAAGATTGCCAGGAGAAATATCAATAACCTCAGCTATGAACATGACACAACCCTTATGGCAAAAAGTGAAGAGGAACTAAAGAGCCTCTTGATGATAGAGAAGAGAGTTAAAAAGCTGGCTTAAAACTCAACATTCAAAAAACGAAGATCATGGCATCTGGTCCCATCACTTCATGGCAAATAGATGGGGAAACAATGGAAACACTGACACCATGAAATTAAAAGATGCTTCCTCCTTGGAAGAAAAGCTATGAAAAACCAAGACAGCACATTAAAAAGCAGAGACATTACTTGGCCAACAAAAGTCCGTCTAGTCAAGGCTATGGTTTTTTCAGTAGTCATATATGAATGTGAGAGTTGGACTATAAAGAAAGCTGAGTGCCAAAGAATTGATGCTTTTGAATTGTGGTGTTGGAGAAGACTCTTGAGAGTCCCTTGGACGACAAGGAGATCCAACCAGTCCATCCTAAAGGAAATCAGTCCTGAATATTCATTGGAAGGACTGATGCTGATGCTGAAGCTGAAGCTCCAATACTTTGGCCACCTAATGTGAAGAATTGACTCAATGGAAAAGACCCTGATGTTGGGAAAGATTGAAGACAGGAGGAGAAGGGGACAACAGAGGATGAGATGGTTGGATGGCATCGCCGACTTGATGGACATGAGTTCGAGCAAGCTCGGGGAGTTGGTGATGGACAGGGAAGTCTGGCATGCTGTAGTCCGTGGGGTCTCAAAGAGTGGACACAACTGAGCAAGTGAACTGAACCGAAAATAGATTTTTTTTTCAGAGAACAAATTGTCAAATATTTACCAGCACATGATTGGATATGTTCTCATGACTTTGGCATTGATTCCTAGGCAGCCCCCTTTTGCTTGAAGGATCTTTTTAGTTTATTTTTGCAACAATGATTTCCTATAGGAATTGTACAAGCTTCCCTCATCATAATGAGTTTAGGCCTACAGAAACCTGTGTTTCTTTAAAACACAGATACTTCAGTTTATCTGTTGGTCATAACAGGGGCTCTACTAGTACTCAATCATGCAAATTTCCTCCGCCTTAGCTCTGTAAGATGAAGGTGCCTGCTGGGCCACTGGTACATCTGTGCTCATTTTGTCCTATGTATTTAAATAGAGAATGTGAGATCGTGAGGATTTCACTCCTTGAAAACCTCTGTGAGCTGCTATTGGCATCACTGAGCATTTCATTGCTCATACCCACATTCAAACAGAGTTCATTTTCTCCAAATATTATCCTGTGCTGGTAACCAAGAGGCCACACAATGGGCTCTGGAGCCAGACTGCCTGGGGTTGAATCCCAGCTCCCTGACTTTCCAGCAAGTTCCTTCACCTCACTGGGCTTTCATTGTATAATGAGGGTAATAAGAGGACCCACCTCCCTGAGTTGTTATGAGGATTGAGTGAGTAATACATAGCAAATGCTTAGAGCAGTAACTGGCATACAGTAAGTGCTAAAAAAAAAAAAATGCTAACAATTAGGAAAAAGTAGAAATAGAATGTTTAATGAAAGGCAGGAAGTTCAAGCACCAGGTTTTAGCTGGGGAACTGAGGATGAGCCTGGGAAAGCCCTTAAAGGAAAGGTTTAGAATACTGCTGCTAGAAGCCTACATTAGTTATGGAAGACATCCCAGAAACTGTGTGCAGACGTCCCCCTGTCCTCACTGTAAAAGTCAGAGACCTTCTAAATGGCAGCATCTGGAGAGAACAACTGAGTCTGATCTCCTTATTCAAGGCAAGAGTTCACCACCTCGGACCTCCGAGTGACACAAAGGGTGATGTTCATATACAGACGCCACAGTGGGCTGTGGGCTGTAGGGTAGGGACAATTCCTGACTGTAAGCCTCACCTCCCCACTCCTATGACCCTTACAGAATGTAAAGGAGATTCATGGTAGTAGGGATCAACCTCTATGGTAATCATTGGCCTATTCCCCAAAAGTCTAATTCTTCTCCTTCTAAGCACATGGTGGGCTTATACTTCCCTTCCGTCTTCTAGTTAAGCAAGTCTATATGTTTTACTTGGAGCAATAAAACGTAAACAGAAGTAATTTGTGTCTCCTTCAAACTTCAAGGGCCAGTGAGTGATTTGCCCACCTCCTTCCTGCCTGCCACACTGACTAGAACACTCCATATGATAAGTTTTCATCAGTTTTCATCCCTGAATGTGAATATTCTAGAGCAAAATGTAAAGATTACCCACAATAGACATACAGTAAAAACAAAATGAAACTTCATTGTTTTAAGCAAATGAGACTTTGGGATTGTTTGTTACTGCACAAAACCTATTCTGTACTGACTGATACAACCTTAATTCCACTCTAATGTATATTTTAAAATATGAATAAAGTCTTTGAAAACATCTTGTCTGTATTACTGGTAGCAAATTACTTGTCACAGCTGATCTCAGAAAATAACTAATAAAGTTTAAAATCAAGAATTTACAGAAATGTAATTTATTACATACAAGATTCATGTTAAAGTTTTTCTATAAATTCCATTCATTTAGCAAGTTCATTTGTCTTTGTTTTCTTTATCCTTTATAGGACAAGGTGATCCATTTAATCTTAAAATTTCTATATTTTGATTCCATTAAAGATTCGTGCCTGAAAGAAATCAAACAAAAATCCTACAAAGGCTAAATAAAGTAGACTTCTAGAAAGGGAATTCAGTGGCAGAATTGTTGCCACCTTCTGCCTAAAATTTTCCCCTCCCCTTGAATTACCCTAATTTTTTAAAGATTTTTTAATGTGGTCCACTTTTAAAATCTTTATTGAATTTGTTATAATATTGTTTCTGTTTTCTGTTTTTGTTTTTTGACTGCAAACTATGGGGGAGCTTAGCTCCCTGGTCATCACAGTCATGCTCAGTCGCTCAGTCATGTCCAACTCTTTGTGACCCCGTGGACTGCAGCCCACCAGGCTCCTCTGCCCATGGGATTCTCCAGGCAAGAATACTGGTGTAGGTTGCCATTTCCTTCTCCAGGGGAATCTTCTCGACCCAGGGATCAAACTCGTGTCTTCTGAGACTCCTGCAATGGCAGGTGGATTCTTTACCACCGAACCACCTAGGAAGCCCTTAGCTCCCTGACCAGGGATCAAGCCCACACCCCTGCATTGGAAGGTGAAGCATTAACCACTCAGCCACCAGGGAAATTCTGCAGTACCGTCATTCTTATCCCAATAAAAACACTCCAGTCCCTAAGGGATCTGCTGCTGCAGCTACTAAGTTGCTTCAGTCATGTCCGACTCTTAGCGACCCCATGGACTGCAGCCCACCAGGCTCCTGCATCCATGGGATTTTCCAGGCAAGAGTACTAGAGTGGGGTGCCATTGCCTTCTCTGCCCAAAGGGATCAATCCTCCCCAAATGGGTTCTTCTTTGGCCCAAACTTTCATTCTCACTGGAACTACTACAAATTGACATTTTCAAAAATAATTTTTATTGAGGGAAGATAGAAAAAGTAAGTGAAAATAAACAGTATATATAATATAAAAAGAATATAATTAACGCAGGTTTTTCAAAAGCTGCTCAAAGGAGCATCATCATGATTAGCTTTGTCTCTAATTTGGCTGGTAGTGTTCACAGGCACCTTGCCTGAACTTCTTCACTTCTACATTCTGGTCTTCACATACTGGGACCACCTTGTCTCTTACCACATGACCACAGTCTAACTAAATATCTTCCTACCATCAACAACAAATGCCAGAACCACTTTAGGTGAATCTGACGTTTCCCCCCCACCCCAACAGTCTCCCCTTCAGACTTGATTTTTCTGATTCAGAGATATCACATTTATAATCCATTCACACAATAGTAGGAAGAGGCATCCTTAGTCCCCACTGATGGGTCTTATCCTTCCCAGCTCAGGTTAATAGCTTTGCATATTTCTATAACTTTGTCATCAGCACATTGTGATAAGAACACACATACCCATGCATACTACATACATATATAATGTTAAGAAAAAGTATCCAGTCTAATCAATATAATCTTACAGTATTGAATGAACATCCATATTTACAGTGACTATGTTTATATGAAGTACACCGGTTAACAAAATGAGCTTTGAACAAGTATACATGGGTTTAAGTCTCACCTCCAGCACTTGATGGATAGAGATCCTAAGGCAAATTATTTCATCGCTCTAAGCATCTGCTCCCTTGAGTGTAGGCTAAGAATAATAGTGGTGTCTACTTCAGATGACTGATGTAAGCTAATTAACATAAAGTAAGAGAATGCATATGAAGCTATTAATACAGTGCCTAGAACACAGGAAGTAAGAGTAACTGAGCAGGTAGTGGTACTGGCGGCAGTGGTGGTAATGGTAGCAATATTACTATCATAAGTAAAATGAGAATCACTGTCTTATATTCCATTATCCACACATTTCTATTGTAGCTTCCATAAATCTTCAGGCTTTTTCTAATTAATGCCCGAGAGTGATTTTAAGTTCTTGAGAAATTCAAAACACTGTAGTAATTATCACTGATTCTGCCATATTACCCACATCATAGGCAAGACATTACCCATGCCCCAGTGCTCTGGAATTATTCAGATTTGCTGATCTGACAATGATGCTATCCTCATATCTTCAAAGAGTAAATGCTTTCCTTATTTCCTGCCAAGCCACATCATCCACTTGCTTGAAACTCGTCCAGATTCGGTCCTGCATTAGGAAACACATAAGTGTCCCCAAGAGAATTCAAACACTTAACAAAGCGCTGAGCAATTAAACTTTGGTGCACTACTTTAAAAACAGCAAACAGAAAGGAGGCACAGAGAGGGAAAGAAAGAAAAGGGAGGCAAATTTCAGTGGCTCAGCTTTGAGGGAGAGAAAAATGTGTCAACTCATTATGTACTTACATTTGGAAGGAAGTCAAATGTTTTCACTGAAAATCAAGCAGAAAACTTTCATGATTTAGTACCCAGGCAAACTCATAAATTAAGGCCAAGAAGTCCCTAATGTAAACAGGTGCCATCACTCCTTACATAGCTCAACTGTCAAAAATCTAGTCTGGTCTGATTGCAAGAGACAGGCAAGGTGACAACTTTGGGGGCTTTCTGGACTAAAAGTGCTAATTAGTAGATCATGTCTCTTATCTGGCCCTGTTTCAATATTCTTACCTAACACAGAAGCCTTTGAACCGTGGGTTAGACTGAGCTTTCTCTTTGATGACTGGTTCATCACTTGAGGATTCCTCCCTCTGGCTCAGAAGCAGCGGCCCTGAAACATAGCCCTGGTCTTCTCTGCTGCACCTGGCCGCAGGTCATAATCCAAACCAAACACAGTTTTCTGAGGCAACGCATACCTGCTGAGCGAGCAGTCATACTGGCACGGTAGGAAATACATGGTCTGTAAAATTACAGCCTTTGCCTTCCAGAGGCTCACAGTCTAGCCACTCAAGGGGAGGAAATTCTCTACCTCATGTTCTCAGGGTTGTCCCAGGATGCTGTCCAAGACCAGTCCATTCTAGCCTGCACTGATTCATGTCTCCTTCTCGGAAACCAGAAAAGAACCTTCCAATTTCATTAGACACAGGGTGAAAGAGAACAAATCTAGCTCTATCCTGGAGATGAGCCAACCAATCAAATCAAAGGCTTCAAAGAAGGTAAGTTCAGTACCAAGATAGAACCCCAAGTTCAACAGGTCAAAACAGCAAAAACTGTTTGCTGAGAATAGTACCCATAATGGTAGTCCCTTTTCTCATCAAGGTATGGTGTGCTTAGCAGAATAATGAGCTTACTTAGGGACCTCCCTGGTGGTCCAGTGGTTAAGACTGGACCGATGCAGGGGGTGAAGGTTCAATCCCTGGTCAGGGAAATAAGATCCCACATGCCATGTGGCACAGCCAAAAAAAAATTTCTTTTTTTTTGTAAAGCTCAGCTTGAAGCTGGTAGGGTACAGATAAGATAGGTATGCTGCTAAGCCATGGGACTCCCATCACTACTCTTCAGAAAGATTCTTGCATGCCCCTGTGGGCTAAGCAAGAGGATGGCCAATGGAATTGAATCCCTTTAACTTAGATTTTTGAAAGACATCAAAGAGTCACTTTTTTTTTAAACTTTTGACAAAGGTCAATTTCCATACTAATTCTTTTTTTTTTTTTTTTGACTGAAGTATAGTTGATTTCAAAGAGTCACTTTTTAAAATCTGCCCCAAAAATTCACCCAAAGAGCCATCTACAACTCTCTATGTTTACATCTTACAGACCTGAGACTTTGGTGCCATTTGAAGATGGCTTTTATTATACTACAGAACACTTTTCCTTTTCTGCATTGGTATCCTTCTCATGTACAGAGAGGATCTTCAGAGTTCTGATGAAAACTGAGACTTCCAGGAAAATCCACAGATGAGGTTTGGAATTATCTTATGAATCAGCTGGATCTCTGCTTGTCAACCATTATCTATTATGAGCCTAACTAACTAGAAAACTAATCAGAAGTGACCCAAACAATGCATATCTAAAACAACATCTTAGTATTTGGGTTTGTGCTAAAATTCTTCAGGATTACTAACAAGAAGAACTAATATGAATTGAATATTTACCATATGCCAGGAGTACAATGAGGCAAAGTGAGATTAAGCAATTTATAATTAGAAACAAAGCTAGTATGTTTGAACAAGGATTTAACCTGGCTGGAAAATGGACCAAGCAGAAAGATACAGCCACCAAACTTCCACACTGCACCATATGCTCCAGTCTACACCCTTATACACTGAATGACCAACATTAAATGACATCTTGGGCTTCCCTGGTGGCACAGCGGTAAAGAATCTGCCTGCGATGCAGGAGCCACAGAAGACACAGTTTCAATCCCCCAATAGGTAAGATCCCCTGGAGGAGGGCATGGCAACCAACTCCAGTATTCTTGCCTGGAGAATCCCATGGACAGAGAAGTGGTGGCAGGCTACAGTCCATAGGGTCGCAAAGAGTCAGACATGACTGAAGTGACTTAGCATGCACACAAATGCCATGTTATACTTCTATCAACCATATTCTTCAATTCTGAGAGGATCCACTGCAATCCAGTTAAAGATTAAATCTTACTTGTCAAGCCACATTGATGATATTTTTTTTCCTTTTTAAATGTTTATGAAGATTCGGCAATAAACCATGAGAACCTAGTTCAGTTACTCCATTTCCATAGAGCTTTGGTACCCAACCCTTTTTACGCATCAAAGTCACTTAAAAGTGTTTAAAATAAATGATTTATTAAATTAAAAAAAAAAGATTTATTTCCAGGAAATGAGCTCAGAGATTCTGACTAAATGAGTCTGGGCTGAGTCCTATGAATCAGTCCATTTTTAAGCATTTTTACAGAGAAGAAAAATGTGCAGCCAGAATTGAGGACCACCTCACATGACAGGATGGGAAAACCTATGCTGCTCTGAAGAGAGATTATCAATTCCTTTCCTTCTGATAATAACCTCTTAGATCTTCTCTTTCCAGTCAGTTCAACAGCCTGCTGCCAGATGGATCTGCTCACATTACATCATTCCTCTACTCCAAAATCATCCATAACATCCCTTTTGCATGAGGAATTATATTCCAAATCCTTAGCCAAGCAAAGGCTCTCTACATGGTGGGCCAAGCCCACCATTCAGCCTCATATCTGTCTTCCCTTGGGGGTCCTCCTACTCCAGCTAAGTCCATCTGCCTGCTCGCCAAAACTCCTGCCTCTTCTGATTGTCTGATGTAGAGCAATTCTGCTTTTATTTGCCCTATCCTTCAATCTCACTAGCAGGTCCACCTTTGTACATCAAGAGGCTTCAACTATTCATTCCTCCTTCCTATCTTTAACCAGGATCCCCTCTCCTCTAGGGCCCTTGATTTGCCCAAAAGCCTACTGCAGTCATTTTTTCTTTTGGCTCAGAAAGTCCTCCAGATCTTGCCTTCCTTACAGACCCTTGGACCCCTCACTCACTGTCTAGCCTTTGTCCTGAATCCCTTGACTTTGCATCCCAGCATTCTCTTCTAGTTCAGTGCCTGTTTGGATTCAGAGGATGGACCTTGGACTACTCAATGTAGCTTTCAGCCATTCTTCCTGGGCTCCAAGCAGAGCTGTTTGGGGCAAGAGGGACTACAACCCTACCCCTCACCCATGAGGAATGGATCCATGTGGGCAGGGGTCTTTGTTCATTATGTTTATTAGATGACCCAAGAGCCTAAAAGAGTGCCTAGTATGTAGAAGGCACATAGTAAATATTTGTTGAATGAGTGCGTGAACGAGTAAATCCATGGGCACATCATCATCACCTAACCTGGTGATGATGAATTATTTCTACTCTGTAAAGCAAATCCACTTGTGTTGAGGGGAAGATCCCTTATTCTCACTGAAAACTATCTATCATGTGATGGATTATTTAACACAGTCATAATAACCAGAACCCTGATAAATGCTACACAGCATTTGTATTACCCTTTGTACTTTTCAATGCATTGTCCCATTTATTATCTCCGCCTATCTTGGTAAAAATCTCATTTCTCTACTACAGATGAGAAATGAGGCAGAAAGGTAGCAGGACTTGATCAAAGTCACACAGCTGGTTGAAATCAGAGTCAGGACTGAAATCAGGGCCTGGTCTGCTCATCCCAGGCTCTCCCCTTGCTGCTGCTACATCAGTGCGGATACCCACTTCACCAAATACCATTGTACACACATCACCATAAACCTCCTCACAATCCCACTGTGTAAGTCAGGGTTCTCCAGAGAAAAGAACCAATAAGATAGATAGAGAAACACAGAAAGAGATTTATTATTGTGAGGGGTTGGCTCGGATGAGAAGTCCAATGATCTGCCTTGTGCAAGCTGGAGGCCCAGGAAAGCAAGGAATTTAGTTCCAGTCCAAATCCAAGAACCACGAGAGCAAGTAGGACAAGTCTCAGTTCAAATTTGAAGGCCTCAGAACCAAGAGAACTGATACGTGAGAGCAGCTGATGGATGTCCTAGCTCAAGCACAGAAAACAAATTCCCTCTCTCTCTCTCTGCCTTTTTGTTCTACTAAGGCCCTTGGTGGATTGGCTGATGCCCACACACATTGATGAGAACATCTCTATTCAGACCACCAATTTAAATACTAATCTCACCCTCATTGACACACCCAGAAAAATGTTTTAATAGCTCTCTGGGAACCCTGTGACCCAGTCAAGTTTAGGCATAAAATTAACCATCACACCCACTTATTTTGTTAGAAGGAATGGTACAAGATTTGATGAGTTTCAATCAGAGAACAAATGTGGAAACTCAGGTAACAGGTGCTTTGTCTCCCCACATTTAGGGTGGTCACAAACAAATTTCTATTGAATCATGATAAGGGAAACAAGCTATTATTTAAAATCACAATGGTATGGACACCAAGAGGGAAAAGGAGGGTTGAGATGAATTGGAAGATTGGGACTGACACTATACGCTCAACAAACAAAAACAACATAAGATAGATGACTAATGAGAACCTACTGTACAGCTCAGGGAACTCTACAGAATGCTCTGTGGTGACTTAAATGGGAAAGAAATCCAAAACAGAGAGGATATATGTATATGTATAGCTGATTCATTTCATTGTACAGTAGAAACTAACACAACACTACAAGGCAACTATAATCCAACAAAAATTAACATGTATGCCTATGACCAATTCATGTTGATGTATGGCAAAACCATCACAATATTGTAAAGTAATCATCCTCCAACTAAAATAAATAGATTAATTTTTTTTTAATTTTAAAATCACAATGGCCCTTAAGACAAGGGGATCCTGGTGAGAGAAAGAAAGGAGAGGTTAATAGTCAAAGCCATTTCTTTACAAAGATGGACCCAGTGGTGATTTGAGAAGGGCTGTGGCGAGCTGACTTGTGAATTGCTTTGTCAGGAATGTAAAAGCTTAGATGAGTGGTTCTGGTTCAAGGAGTCTCATATGACTGTGGTCAAACTTATCAGAGGGGGCTTCAGTCATCTCTGGGCCCAACTAGAGCTGAGGAATCCACTTCCAAGCTCACTCTCTTCATTTTGCCAGGCCTCAGTTCCTCAGTGGCTACTGAGCCAAGACCGATGCTTCCAGCTACACAGTCATACTCACACACATAGTGACCAATTTCCCCCACAACCCAGAGATCTGAGACAGAAGAGAGGTGGGGGACAGGGACTAGAATGAGGCAAAAGACAAGGCGAGGTGAGAACTGTAGGGGGTGCTCATGAGAACTTCCCTAGAGTGGGGCCTGAGTGAAAATGCCTAAGATAGAAACTGCAGTCATCTTTTATAACCTCTCCTTAAAAAGGGTATATGTCCTAGTATGCTTGACCACCATCTCAAAATACTATCTTATTATTATTGCGTTTGTTCAGTCTCTCAGTTGTGTCCAACTCTTTGTGATACTATGGACTGCAGCAGACCAGGCTTCCTTGTCCTTCACTAATTCCCGGAGTTTGCTCAAACTCATGTCCATTGAGTCACTGATGCCATACAACCATCTCATCCTCTGTTGCCCCCTTCTCCTCTTGTCCTCAATCTTTCCCAGCATCAGAGTCTTTTCCAATAAGTTGGCACTTCACATTAGACGGCCAATTATTGGAGCTTCATAATCAGTTCTTCCAATGAATATTCAGGACTGATTTCCTTTAGGATTGACTGGTCTGATCTCCTTGTTGTCCAAGGGACTCTCAAGAGTCTTCTCTAGCACCACAATTTGAAGCATCAATTCTTTAGCACTCAGCCTTCTTTATGGTCCAGCTCTCACATCCATACATGACTACTGGAAAAACCATAGCTTTGACTATATGGACCTTTGTTGGCAAAGTGATGTCTTCACTTTTTAATACTGTCTAGATATGTCATAGCTTTTCTTCTAAGGACCAAGCATCTTTTAATTTCATGGCTGTTGTCATCTTATTATACTGCCATAGTATTGTCCATACAGGCCGGGTACACCTTGGGTGAGGGGACTACACAGAGTGGGTGTGAATTCCAGGAGGCAGGGATCTCTGGGGACGTGTTGGAGGCTGGCTACCAAAGAACTTATTCAGTCTTCAGACTGTGGGTAGGCAGATTTTCATGGATATTATATTCATTTCCAAAATACCATCACTACACCAGACAGGTGTAGGTGACCAGGAATACAGGTAAGTGGGCTCTGTCTATATAACAGCCTTATTTACTTAACACAATCCTCTTACATGTCTGTGATGCATGCACCTCCTTAACTGTTATAAGAGGCAGATATATTAAGGAGTTACATTAAGGGGGTATTAAGAAGAGGTAGCAAGAATACACAGAAGAACTATACAAAAAAGATCTTAATAACCCAGATAACCAAGATGCTGTAATCACTCACCTAGAGCCAGACATCCTGGAGTGTGAAGTCAAGTGGGCCTTAGAAAGCATCACTATGAACAAAGCTAGTGAAAGTGATGGAATTCCAGCTGAGCTATTTCAAATCCTAAAAGATGATGCTGTGAAAGTGCTGCACTCAACATGCCAGTAAATTTGGAAAACTCAGCAGTAGCCACAGGACTGCAAAAGATCAGTTTTCATTCCAATCCCAGAGAAGGGCAATACCAAAGAATGTTAAAACTACTGCACAATTGTACTCATTTCGCAAAGTAATGCTCAAAATTCTCCAAGCCAGGCTTGGACGGTACATAAACCAAGAACTTCCAGATGTTCAAGCTGGATTTACAAAAGGCAGAGGAACCAGAGATCAAATTGCCAACATACACTGGACCATAGAAAAAGCAAGAGAATTCCAGAAAAATATCTACTTCTGCTTCACTGACCGTGCTAAAGCCTTTGACTGTGTGGATCACAACAAACTAGAAAATTCTTAAAGAGATGGGGATACAAGACCACCTTACTTGCCTCCTAAGAAACCTGTATTCAGGTCAAGAAGCAACAGTTAGAACCAGACATAGAACAACAGAATAGCTCAAAATTGGGAAGGGAGCACATCAAAGCTGTATATTGTCACCAAGCTTATTTAACTTATATGCATAGTACATCATGCGAAATGCCAGACTAGATGAAGCACAAGCTGGAATCAAGATTGCCAGGAGAAATATCAATAACTTCAGATATGAAGATGATGCCACTCTACTGGCAGAAAAAGAGGAGGAACTAAGGGGCCTCTTGATAAGGGTGAAAGAGCAGAGTGAAAAAGTTGGCTTAAAACCCAGCATTCAGAAAACTAAGATCATGGCATCCAGTCCCATTACTTCGTGACAAATAGATGGGGATACAATGTTAACAGTGACAGACTTTATTTTCTTGGGCTCCCAAAGCACTGCAGATAGTGACTGCAGTCACGAAATTAAAAGATTCTCCTTTGGAAGAAAAGCTATGACAAATCTAGACAGCATATTAAAAAGCAGAGACATTACTTTGCCAACAAAGGTCTATCTAGTCAAAGCTATGGTTTTCCCAGTAGTCATGTATGGATGTGAGAGCTGAACCATAAAGAAGGCTGAGCACCGAAGAACTGATATTTTTTAACTGCGGTGTTGGAGAAGACTCTTGAGAGTCGCTTGGACTGCAAGGAAATCAAACCAGTCAATCCTAAAGGAAATCAGTCCTGAATATTCATTAGAAGGACTGATGATAAAGCTGAAGCTCCAATACTTTGGCTTTCTCAAGTAAAGAGCTGACTCACTAGAAAAGACCCTGATGCTGGGAAAGATTGTAGTCAGGAGGAAAAGAGGACAACAGAGGATGAGATGGTTGGATGGCATCACCGACTCAATGGACATGAGCTTTTTTAACAAGTTCCAGGAGATAATGAATGACAGGGAAGCCTGGCATGCTGCAGTCCATGGGGTCGCAAAGAGTCAGACACAATTGAGTGACTGAAGAACAATTAAGGTGATCCATTGGGTTATATTAAGGAGTCATATCAAAGAGTTATAGGCTTTGAAATCAACATTTGCATTTGAGTCCTGGTTTTGCTGATTCCTAGCCATGCTAGCTCGGGCAAGTAATTTTTCTTCTCCAAGCTTTGCTTTTCACATCGAGAAAAAAAACAGTTACTGGCTCTTTAAGGTACCATTAGACTTGCATGACAGAGTTCATTCATCCTTTGACAAGCATTTTCAAGTACATGGTTTGTCGTCAGTGCTGAATTAAAGCCTTGTTAAGCCCCAGTCTTCCTTAAATCTCGCAGGATATTAAGAATAAGAACTGCAAAAGTTTTGCATGCTCTATAAAATATTTTTTTTCTAATTCTATCACTTCCTTTTAGTCAAATCACTTAACTGTCCAAGCATCAGTTTTCTCGCCCATAAACTGTAAATAATTAACAATAAGTGAAGTTAAAAATGTAGCTCATTGAGGAACAAGTTAGGAGGATGTAGTGGAAGAGAGAATTTAAAAATGGTAAATATTGCTAGGTATTTGCTGTTCTGTTGCTGCTCTTTCATTCTGTACAGTTGTGATACTATGATTTGTTACAGTAACCACCCAAGATTGTGAATGAGCATGAACATTTAAGGAGCAAATACTCTATCTCTGCCAGAATAGTGCATATGATCATAGGGAAAAAAGAACAGAATAATTGCTTTTTGATTTATTATGAAAGACTTTTCATTGTTGTTCTCTTCCCACCAAAAACCAGGGGGACATACAAGGCTCCTTCATTTTGTGACCTGTAGTCCTGCAGCTGTGGCCAAACTATCGATATATGATCAAGAAACACTTGGCAGACATACACTTCCAAGCCCCACCCCCTCCAGTTCCAGCACCTCCCTTCCTGCAGTGTATGGAATCCAGTAGGAAAAGATGTCTAGAGCAAGAAAAGCACAAGGGAGGGAGACATTGTATTTTAACTTCTGATGTAGGGCAGTCAAAGACTGAATAAGCCATTACTGTGTACGGTCAGGATATGAATTCTGATACAAAAAAAGAAGCCAGTTCAGTGTGTCCAGTGTGGACCAGCAGGTGACAGGAACTGACACAGCGCGATCATCGTGTTAGGCGACTTGTGGGTTGGGGCTGCCACGTGGTGAAAAAGGAGAAGGATGGAAAAAAGAGAGGTTGGTAATGAGGCAGGACACCCAGGACTGAAGATACAGGCAACCAGAGAGAAATTCCCAGCCAAAAGAATGCCCAGGGATGTTAGAAATCAGTGATGTTAATATTCAATTTAAATCATTCTCTCATCTTCCTGGGGCCGTGCGTCTTTTCCATTATTTCCAAACCATCAAAAGAAAAAAAGCTACAATTCACAATGCAAACAGGATTGCATTAATTTTGCTTTTAAGAATTACAGAGTGGGGAGTAGGGTCCTGCCTGGAGAAAAGCAAACAGGGAAGTGACCCTGAGGTCTAGGAGTCGCTGACTGGAAACCGTGACCACAGAGAAGCAGGTCCCAGTGGGAACTGACTCGAGAAATAACAAGCTCTGCCGCAGGAATCCCCAGGGATATCAAGGAGAAGATCCCCACAGTACTTGAGATGAAGCATATTTAAGCTGCTTAAATCATTCAATCACAAGAAAGAGTATTTCCATAGGCCAGATGATTCCTGAATATTTTGTTTACATATATGTATGTGTACACATGGGCTTATATATATAAATATATGCCTGTATGCATGATGCACAGAGTTAACATATGTGTGTATATGCTTCAATTACATCTTTATAACTGCATAATATACAGTACATAATATACAGTACATAATATAATGTATATAAAATGCTTAGCACAGTGCCTGGCACACAATGCAATTGATAAATATTGCTTAAGCAGGAAGACGAAAAAAGGTATCTTAGTACCTGGTCGTAGAATTTCTTTCAGGGGCAAGAAGAGGTTTTGTGTAGAACAAGGCATTGAGGGGTAATATGAAACTGGAGGGTATGGGCTATGGTTCTAGACGGGGTAGATTTCCTAGAGACATATTAAGGGGAAGGGGGTGGCAGGCAGTGTTACTGGCATCTGGTGAATAAAAGTCAGGAATACTACTAAACATCCAGCAAAGAATAGAGTTGTTCTCTGGAACAAAGAATTAGAGTGGTCCCTCCTTATCCACAGTTTTACTTTCCACATTTCAATTACCTGCAATCAACCGTGGTTCAAAAATATTAAGTAGAAAATTTCAGAAATAAATAATTCCTAGGTTTTCAATTTCTCGCTATTTGGAGCAGCATGATGAAGTTCCGTGCTATCCTTCATTCTGCCCTCGCTGTGACTCTCCATTTTCCCAGTGTATCCTGCCCATTACTCAGTTAGTAGCCCTCTGGGTTTTCAAATCCACTGTCTCCTTCCACACCACAGTGCATGTGTTTTAGTAACTCTCATGTTACTTAACAACAGCCCCAAAGCACAAGAGCAGAAATGGTGGCAATTTGCCTGTGCCAAAGAGAAGTCGTAAAGCACTTCTTTTAAGTGAAAAGGTGAAAGTTCTCTACTCAAGAAGGATAAATATCATATATGGAGGTTGCTACAATCTATAGTAAGAAAGGAACTGTATCCATAAAATTGTGAGGAAGAGAAAGTAAATTGTTGCTAACTTTGCTATTACACCTCAAAGTAGAAAAGTTACAGCCACAGTGCATGGTAAGTGCTTAGTTAAGATGGAAAATGCATTAAATTTGTACAATAAGATATTAGAAGAGAGAGAAAGATCACATTCACATAAATTTTATTACAGTAAATTATTATAGTTGCTCTATTTGATTATGGTATTATTATTAATCTCCTACTACACTTAACTTATAGATTTTATCAAAAGTATGTATGCATAGGAAAAACAGAGTATATATAGGGTTCAGTACTGTCCATGATTTCAGGCATCCACTGGGGATCTTTGAACATATTCCCAGCAGATATGGGAGAACTACTGTGTGTGTGTGTGTGTGTGTGTGGTGTACATGTGCACATATGCATGCTCAGTCATGTCCAACTCTTTGTGACCCCATGGACTGTTAGCCCGCCAGGCTCCTCTGTCCAAAGGATTTCCCAGGCAAGAGTACTGGAAGCGGTTGCCATTTCCTCCTCCAGGGGAGCTGCCCGACCCAGGGATCAAACCCGCATCTCTTATGTCTCCTGCACTGGCAGGCAGATTCTTTACCAACTACTATATCCAACCCCAAATTCCAATACTGCAGAGGTTAGCTGAGAAGATAAAGGAGCGAACATTACCAATAAGCTGTTTTGCACTAGAAGTCAACAGGAACCAGCAAAAAGAGAAGGAAAAAGAGAGATGGATAAGCAAGCTAGAAGAGAAGAATGAGTGAATAACATGCCAAAGATGCTAGAGGACTTTTAAGAACTAAATGTTCTTTGCTTCCTCAGTGGTCCAGTGGCTAAGACTCCAGGTTCCCAAAGCAGGGGTCCTGGATCCGATTCCTGGTCAGGGAACTAGATCCCACATGCTGCAACTAAAAGATCCTGTGTGCCACAACCAACGCCCGGAGCAGTCAAAAAAATTCAAAAAAATAATAATAAGAGGAAACGGAGGAGTTGGATATATAAGAGTTTCTTTTTTAAGGTGCTAAATGTCTAAAAATGTCTAATTCACAGTTTGGATTTGTTTTCATTGTTATCATCCAAATCCACTCATCTCCCCAAACTTTCAGTAAAGGCTGCCACATGCAAAGACCATAGGTGAGTGGATTGTACAGGTGATGGTGTCTGCGTGTCTGTGTGTGTAAAGTAAGGAAATCACCTGAATTCCACATCGAGGTCAGAAGGAAAAGACCAGCATCAGACCCAAAGAAGAGAACAGGAATTCTGAGGGGACAGAAAGCCAGAAACAAAGGTGCCTGTGAGAATAAAATAATCTAGGAATTGGAAAAAGGGTAAATAGTATTGAATCAAACTTTATCTGATTTTAAGGGACAAGAATTTCTTCACTCCCATATAGATTACAGCTTTTATTTTTTTAAATCAGTTTACTACATAAAGTCATTCTCTTTTAGTTTTTGTAAAAGTTCCAATCTGAAAGAACTCCTTACATGTTTTTAAAGAGAGGTACTCAACCTGAGAGGTCCCAGCTTGCAGTTAAGTGTCTGGACCCAGGGAAAGATGACCAAATACAGCACCCCTTTCAGCACCTTATTGGGAATGTCACATTTTAGAACCATTTCATATAATGAAAATACATGAAGCACTCTTTGAAAAGATAACAGCATTATAGAAATGAGGAATCCTCACTAACAGGCAAAGAGATGAAGCAACATTTCCTTTTGCGCAGTGCTATAAATTCAAATATGGTCTATGAAAAAATAGGTGATAAGCATTGCTATACATAAAAATAACCCAAAAAGTAAAGTAAAAGCACTTTTAAAGCCACATTGGGGGAATTCCCTGGCTGTCCAGTGGTTAGGTCTCTGTATTTCCACTGCAGGGGACATCAATCCCTGGTTGGAGAACTAAGTTGCCACAAGCCATACGGCTAAAAAAAAAAAAAGTTGCATTGGACAGTTACAGAACCTCTCCTAGGGAAAGAAAAACACTAACTTATGAGGAACAAGAAGGTTTGGGGCCAAAGATCACTTGGCTAACAACTAGGAGAGCACAATAAAACCTTGAAATGCTGTGCCCTGAGAATTATAACCAATGTGAGATGGAATCTAGCAATAAGCAATAGATAAAACAATAAGAGCCTTCCATTTTCTGCAGTATGAAATTCCTGGCAGTTCATCTAACCCCTTGGTGTCTAGATCTCTGAAGTTACTTAATGAAACAGCAGTTGTCCAAGACCAGAAACACTCTGTAATAACAGTTTCCCTGTGAACCATGAATCAAAAGAAATAGATCCAACCTGACACCCAGCCTCTTCTCCAAAGAAGTCTTTTAAAAACACCATGAAAGCCAATTCTTCCTCCACAGGGGTCATGCCCATTATCTGGACAGGAATCACAAGCCATATTCTGGTTTTTGAGCGAACTGAGATCCAATCAACAGAAGTCTCATGTGAGCTCCTGACAGTTTAATTTAGCTTAACAATTATATTTGCAATTTGATAACCTCTCTATCTTGATGGCCAGTAAAATAATGCTTCCTTGAGAGATAGAAACTTAACATGATTAAGAGAAATGAAAAAAAAAAGAATTTAAGTTCTTTGAATCAACCCAACTCTGCCTTCAACATTTATATTAGCTATCCATTCCAGTCTTCATCATTCCTCTTTGCTGCAACAGGCTGACTGCTATTGGTTATCATTGACAATACACAGAGAAAGCAGCTGAGTTCTCTCTGAACTCATCCACAGGGCAGTGGAAGAAGGATCTCCAACGTGTTCCTGTTCTGTGGGGTCACCATAGCAATCCACACCAGTCAGAACAGCCAACAGTGGCAGTTTCCAGATTCCACTTCTATAAGGACTCCACGGACCACCCCCTCCCTTTGGAAAAATGACTAGGCAACTAGAACAAGCCATAAAGAAAAAGATAACAAAAACAGCTTTCCCTGGAGCACCATCTGAGTGCTGTATTTGTTCTCTGCTCCTTATTGTAAGAAATTACCACAAATGAAGTGGCTGAAGAAAAAAAAAACACTCGCCACTTGCTTATTTCATAGAAATTCCAGCACAGGGTGGCTCAGCTGATTCTCTGCTTTCACTACACCAAAATCATGGTATCTGCAGGGCTGAGTTCCTTCTGGAGGTCCTAGGGATGAATCCACTTCCAAGCTCATTGAAGTTGCTGCCTGATTGTCCTTAAGGTTGTAGGACTGAGGTCTCTGTTTCTTGCTGGAGGTCATTCTCAGGTTCTAAAGGCTGCTCATGTTCCTAATTCACAGCCACTCACCTCCCTCCTCAAAGCCAGCAACAATGGGTCAAGTCTGGCTCATACTTAACAATCCTTCTGATGATTCCATCTGTCTCATCTTCCCAACCACCTTCATCTTCTGCCACATTTATCTGTCTCTAGCCGAGGAAATTTCTCTACCTTTAAGAGCTCATTTGATCAGACTAGGCTCACCTGGATAAATGAAGCTATTCTCCCTATCATAATCTTAACACATTTGCAAAATCCCTTTCCAGAAATTTTTAGATTAGCATTTGATTGAATAATCAAGGACAGGAATCTGGGGAGATGTGTTTAGAATTCTGACTACAACAGTTGCCCAACATCACAACCACTGGAACCTCCTTCCTCAGACCCAAGAAGGGCTTCCTTTTGGTATCTCTTTTTATTTTTGGCCACACTTAACAGCATGTTGGATCTTGGCTCCCTGACCAGGGATTGAACCTGCATCTCTTGCAGTGGAAGTGCATAGTCTTAGGCACTAGACTACCAAGGCAGTCCCAAGAATCTCTTATTTTACAGTTAAGCACTTGTACAATAAAAGCTCATCTATAAAGTCCAAAACTGGGCCAAACTCACACTGCATAAATCACTCTGTTGAAAGAGTTCTGTCACTGATCAACCGCATGGAAAACAGACCCATCCCTCCCTTTTGCCAGCTCACATTTTCTCTGTCACCATCACATCTCTTACTCTTCTTAGCAAACACTCATTTCTCAACTAAGTGAATCTCCCTTAATTCTTGCCCCAAAGACAGACAATAAAATTGCTATTGCAGGAGCACCATTTTTCAGCATACATATGTTGGATACCCATTAATAAATATATAACATAAATATGAAATGAATGCACTCATCTTTAGGCCATTGTCTCAGCTCCAAATTTGTCTTTATTTGTTCTGCCTTTTGCTGTTGAGGTTGGGACTCTGAAAACTACATTTCTCCTTTGGAAGCTGGTACCATGTTAGTTTCTGCTCACATGGGCCCTAAAAGGAGCCAGAAGGATGAACAAAAAGGAATGTCTGCCATTATGAACACTGTCACCCCATCAGTGACCCTTCACTTCCTTCTCCCAGCACAGAAGTTAGTACCAGCCTCCACCTACTTTTGGCACTTCCAGAACAGACTCATCATTCCCCCTCAGAGGTGCTAGGGCCCCTCCTCAGAAGTCTAAGTCCCAGATCTGTGAGCCCCCTCCTCTGGGCCCAAAGGTAACAGGCAAACAGAATGCCTTCTTTAGATACCTGAGCTCCAGGACTGAGGGGCTCCTCTTCCCCGCTTCCAGGTTCTGGCAACCCCAACACCTTCCTTTGTTACCACATTTGTGGCAGCTGCTTCCCAGTTATCAACGCTGGATTACCTAAGGGTTCTCTGCTTACTATCTCAGACCACCAGCAACAGTGTGCCCGATTCCCGTATTAAACTCCCTCTGTTGAAATACCTAGTACAGTTTCTGTTCCCTGACTAGATCCTAAATGATATATCCTAAGTTAGACATATAGAAGTCAGATGAGTAAGAATGGGATCCAAAAGTATAGGATATTCAGACACAGAAGGGCCTTGGAGATCACCTAGCTCAACTCTAACATTTTATCAGTGGGGAAACTGAAATGCAAGAGAGGCTGACTCACTCGAGGTCACAGTTGGTAGTAACTGGCCCAGCACTGGAGTCTGAGCTTCCTGACCCACAGTCCAGCACTCTTCATGACACATCTATTGTACAAAGTGCACATGCTTGCTCCTGAGCTCAGAGGCATCAGAAGGCTATATTCTGAACAAATTCTCAGTTCCGTGTCATTGATCTGTTCTGTCCAACATGTCTTTCTTACCAAGCAATTTATCTGTCTACAAAGAAAGAATGCTTAGGTAATAAGAAACCCAAAATGCTATCCTTTGTCATCCTTACTGGAGGATTCAAGAAAGTTAACCAATAAAGCAAAAGTTGGCCAAAGGAGAATCTATTAGGTCTAGTAGCCTGTCCTTGAGAAAAAGAATCTATCTAGCATTTATTCTTTCTATCTTTTATCCACTATTAGGAAAGTGATCTAGCCCTGAAAAATGGAGAGGGAGAGAAACAGAGATCAGGAAAGAAAGGAGAAAGGTAACATTCTCCCAGACATTTCAGAATATCTAATTTGCCTAGATTCATTTTATTCACTCATCTGCTATGTGTTTAACACCCTGCGAGGTACTGTGGTAAATTCTAAAGAAACAGACATTGCTTTATACTCAATAACTGTCTCTTGACTGAATAAATAAATAAATAAATAAAGAACAACCTAAAAGGTAAGAATTGTGTTTTTTCTTTGGTGGGCAAAACTGAGGACTTAAGTCCAGGACACAGCCATCTCAGCTAACTTTGTGATATTGCTGTGAACAAAAAAGAGGAAGAGCTAGAATATATAGGAGCTTTTGCAACAAAGACCACATGGTCAGAACATCAGAAGATTACTGTTAATCAAAATACACATAGTAATGTGCTAAACTGTGTAACTTGCAAAACAGGATATTGCAAGTTACACAATTCAGCGCATTACTATGTGTATCCGAAGATGCAAGAGTCTGGGCTCTTTGAAGTCATTCCTTTGATATGCACCTCAGCTATCCAGGGCTGGAATCCTGTGCTTTCTCATCCTGAGTCTCTTCAGGGTGCAGTGTAGGAGGTGGCTGCAGTTGCTGCTCCTTAGATGGTGGGCATCTGTTTCCATTCTGAGTCCCCTCAAGGTTCATCACTGGGAGGCCCCAGTGTGATGGCTTGATGGCTGCAACATCCTCCACTTACTGATAGAGCAGACTTTTCATTCACAGTCTGTTTCTAGAGACATCACTATATATAAATATAATCAGAAATACTAAAAGACAGCAGACAAGCACATTAGGAAATTGGGTGGCATCAGTGGAAAGCACTTTAGAGCAACAATCCCCAACCTTTTTGACACCAGGGACCAGTTTCATGGAAGACAATTTTTCCACGGATGGGGGTGGGGGGAGGGTTGGAGATGCTTTGGGGATGATTCAAGTGCATTACATTTATTGTGCACTTTATTTCTATTATTATTACATCAGCTTCACCTCAGATCATCAGACATTAGATCCTGGAGGTTGAAGACCCCTGCTTTCAAGGAGCACGTAGGGTAAGAACCAAGTGTGCAGAGTGGAGCTTGAGTTCAGGGTGAAGGATGTCTCCAATTCATCCAGGTTAAAGGCCTCCTGAACCAAGAGAACAAAGACCTGAAGGAGCCTTTGAGAGGCGAGAAGGGGAGGATGAGTCAATAAAGAAGAACTCAAGCTTCTGAATGAAAAATTGATCTTTGATACACAAATCAACAGAGGGGATAGTACAAAGAATGCTGTCCTGAAAGCAGTTTCAGAAAATGTAACCTTTCATTGGGTACTAACTTCTAAGCACTGCCATAAATTTGGTGGCATTGAAAAACAGAAGTGCATTCTCATTCAGTGTGGAGACCGGAAGTCCTAAATAAAGCTGTCAGCATGGCCACACTTCCTCTGAAGGCTCCAGGGGAGAATCCTTCCTTGTCTCATCTAACTTATGGAGGCTCCAGGCTTTCCCTTTGTTTGAGGCTGCATAACTTCAATCTCTGTCCCACTTTAGATGGCTTTCCCCTCTGTATGTCTAATCTCCTGCTACTTTTCTCTTATAAGGACACCTGACATTAGATTTCAGGCTCACCAGGATTGTCCAAGATGATCTCATCTCAAGAACCTTAACTTAATTACATATGCAAAACCCATTTTTCAAAAAAAAAAAAAAAAAAACAGGTCACATTTACAAGTTAGGGGTTGGGATAGGACGTGGATATATCTTTTGAAGAACTCTATTCAAACTACTACAACTAGTATTATCTGAAGCTGTTTGAATACATTTTCTCTTCCCCAAGTCAGAATTGGGCTTCCCTGGTGGCTCAGACAGTAAAGAATCTGCCTGCAATGCAAAAGACCCAGGTTCGATCCCTAGGTCAAGAAGATCCCCTGGAGAAGGGAATGGCTACAGACTCCAGTATTCTTGCCTGGAGAATTCCATGGACAGAAGAGCCTGGCAGGCTATAGTCCATGGGGTCGCAAAGAGTCAGACACAACTGAGTGACTAACACTTTTACTATCAAGCCAGAATTAAATAGTAGAAAAACAAACATCAGGAACTTGCCTTGTGGTCCACCATCTAAAACACTGTGCTTCCAATGCAGGGGGCCCAGGTTCCATCCCCGGTTAAGGAACTAGATCCCATATGCCCACAACTAAGAACTCACATGCTACAACTAGAGATCCCACCTGCCACAGCTAAGACTCAACACTGCCAAATAAATAAGTATAAACACCAGTGGATTCTTTTCCCCTCTCCTCAACTGTTAGAGAAAATTCTTCGCCTGTAACAAGTGCAAGTAATTAGCATTTATTGCCTTTTTACCACGTGTAGGGCACACTGTAAGCATTTTGATATATTCTATGTGATGATTAAATTAAATCTTCATTAAAAAACCCCATGAGGCAGGTACCATCTTATCCTCATTTTACAGATGAAGAAATAAGCAGAGAAATGTTAAGAAAATTTGCCCCAGGTCCCACAGCTGAAGCAAATTGAACCAGAATTTGAACCCAGTCAGCCTAGACCTTTTCTTGACAGATTTATTGAAATATAATTTATATAATACACAATTCACCCATTTAAAATATATAAAAGCCTATGGTTTTAGTATATTCAGAGTCATGCAACCATCACCACAATCAATTTTAGGATGTTTTCATCACTCCAACAAGAAACCTCACATGCCCTTAGCTGTCACCTCCCAATATCCCCATCTCCAGCCCCAGGCAACTACTAATCTACTTTGTGTCTCAATAGATTTACCTATTCTGGACATTTCATTTACATAAATAGAATCATACACTGTGGTCTTTTGTGACTGGCGTCTTTCACTTAAGTGAAAAAAGTGAAAGTGTTAGTAACTCACTCATGTCCAACTCTTTGCAACCCTATGAACTACAGCCTGCCAGGCTTCTCTATCCATGGAATTCTCCAGGCAAGAATACTCGAGTGGGTAGCCATTCCCTTCTCCAGGGGATCTCCCCGGCACAGAGATTGAATCCGGGTCTCCTGCACTGCAGGCAGATTCTCTACCATCTGAGCCACCAGGGAAGACTTCTTTCACTTAACCCAACTAGTATTAACCAAGTATTAACCCACTTAACCCAATGTTTTCTAGGTTTTATCCATGTTTTAGCATGTATTGGTACCTCACTCCTTTTATAGCCAAATAATATTCCATCATAAGAGTATTTCACATTTTATATACTGTTCATCAGCTGATGGGCATTTGGGTTATGTCCACTTTTGCCTGCCTGCACTTTTAACTTGCACGCTGTAACTACTTGCATAATCATAAATAATACTCTCTGCAGAAGGACCCATCATCATGAGCCAAGAAGCTAAAATTACTCCAAAGAAAACTTTCTGGCAGATAGTCTCTCAGAGGTTTTTATCTAGAATAAATGAAAATTAGTAGTGAAAGGTAACTCTCTTGTCTTGCAATCCTTCTTCAACATGTTTCCACAATCTCACCTGTACAAACCTGTACTCACCTGTCCTAACCTGTACTCACCTGTCCTAACTCATCCTTGCCCTCACCAGTAGTCATGAATGCCACAAAATTTGTGTACATGCTATTTCTTAGGAGTGATGACAAGCAGAGAACCTAAGTGACTTCCTCAAGTCCCACAGCTCATGAGGAACAGAACTGGTCAAGGACTTCTCATCCTTGTGACCACCGCCGCTTTTCTTTGCACCATGGGCTCTCCATTACCTATCTGACTCTGCAATCCTGCAACCTTCATATCTTCAGAAGAATGCTTGAACTGGCACACTTCTTTAAATTTTTAAGTATACACAATTTTAATATATATAAGAGTAGAGGGATGTCACAAGCCCATAATTCCTTTCTCTCCACTTCAAGGCAATCATTAACTCGTGAAGGATCTTGTTTCATTCAAACATGCACCACTTCTCCAGTGGTGTGGTGGTGGATGCTTAACAACCATCTATCCCATGACTTGTATGTTTGGGGATTTCTCTGACTTATTTCAATTTACCAGCATAATGGTTCTGAGTGTGAGTTAGGAAGAGACGAACAGAGACACAAGGTTATATAATATCCCCACCATATAGATACAAGAAATGGAATCATTTCAAGAGCATAGCTAATAGTAACTGTAATGAAATATAACTAGAAAGAAGTAAGTTTTGAGTGCTTATTATCTCTATAACAATATATTTTATTTAATCACAGGTTTATAGAATTCAATTTTCAATAATGACTATGGGCTTCCCTGGTGGCTCAGATGGTAAAGTATCTGCCTGCAATGCAGGAAACATGGGTTCAATCTCTGGGTCAGGAAGATCCACTGATGAAGAAAACGAGAACCCACTCAAGTATTCTCGCCTAGGAAACCCATGGACAGAGGAGTCTGACTGACTACAGTCTATGGGGTTGCAAAGAGTCAGACACAACTGAGCAACTAACACACACAACCAACTAGTTCAAAACATTCCTAAAGTCTAACAGCCTGCTCTTGCCAGTGAGCTAGATCGAGCCCACCACTGCACTCTTCCTTTCCCAGACTACTTTTTTTAAATCCCAGACATTATATCACATTATCCATAATCATTTCAACATGCATCTCTGAAAAATAAAAATGCTTAGAAAACAAATCCACAATATCATCATCACATACAGCATTTAATAATAATTCTTATAATTAATAATACATTCTTAAGTTCTTATATTTCATGGATGATATGTGTCACAAGACTCTTTCCATGCAATGGAATATTACTCAGCCATAAAATGGAACAAAATGGGGTCACATGTAAAGATGTGGATGAACCTAGAGTCTGTCCTATAGAGTGAACTCAGTAAGAAAGATTAAAAACAAATAACATATTAACACATAAATATGGAATCCTGAAAAATGGTCCTGATGAACCAGGACAGGAATAGAGACACAGACGTAGAGTGGATTTATGGACACAGATTTATGGAACAGAGGGGGAAGGAGAGAGTGGGATGAAATGAGACACGTAGCACTTACACATATACACTGCTGCTGCTGCTGCTAAGTCACTTCAGTCATGTCCGACTCTGTGCAACCCCATAGACGGCAGCCCACCAGGCTCCCCCGTCCCTGGGATTCTCCAGGTAATTCTCCACCCCACTGGAGTAGGGTGCCATTGCCTTCTCCGACACATACACACTACCATGTATAAAACAGCTAGTGAGAAGCTGCTGTATAGCATAGGGAGCTCAGCTCAACTCTCTGTGATGATACAGAAGGACGGGAGAGGGGTGGTGGGAGGCTTAAGAGGGAGAGGATGCATATACATAGACAGCTGATTCACATGATTGTACAGCAGAAATTAACACAACATTTTAAAGCAACTGTATTTCAATTTAATTTTTTTAATTAAAAAAGAAGACACTTATCATCTATAATCTGCCCCCGCATACAACTTATTTGGTTATTGATTGAAGAAATGAAGAGTGCGTTGCCCTTTCAGTTCCCTTCACTAGAAAAAGATCTCACCAGGCAAGAGCACAGGACATCTATGAAGTGCAAAACACCAGCTCTGGGAACTTTTCTATGGGCTCTTTGGACTTAGCTCCTTCAGAATGGGCCTCTGCTGTTCATAACCAGTAAAACCTATGAGAATTCTAGTCCTATAATATCAAGATGGGGAATATTTTTTTAATACTGAAATAAAATAAACAAACCAAAAAAAAAAAAAATGTGTTTGGATGCTTTAAGTAAAGGTGGCAGCACCCCTGTCCCCACTACCTGATGTGGAAGAAAAAACCCACCACCAAGACCTTGTCATCTTTGTCACATCCCAAGAACAGGCAGTGGAAGCAGGGCTGTGAGTTAAAAGAGGGGGTGACAAGTTTGAGGGATAGTCGGCAGGTGATGATAGAAAGCTCAGTCTCGGAGAGCTCATTGGAAAACATCCACCTTGAAACTTCAGCTTTCTCCTTTCCCAAGGATTCTGTGTGGGCTGCTGGGGTTTCAGCTCCAGTTGTCACTGCAAATGCTGCTTGGCAGGAGCAAGAAGCTCAAGAGTCCCTGATGTGTTTCTGAAGGCTTTCAAAGATGAACTAGCTCTTCTGCATTTTTCTTTCTTTTTTTCTTCCTAAATATAGTGCCAGGAATAAAAACCTTGCTCAACCTATTTCCCAAACTTGGCAGTTCTGACAGTTTTATTGCAGTGCCTTATTAAAGCATAGCCATGGATTTACATAATTAAATCCAGGTCTGCTTTTCTCTCCCCTGCATCCACATCTGTCACTCACTGTAGTATAGCATGGTATTTCCATCACTCTGTGTTAAGTGAGAACCTGGAGGCTCGGGTAGCATCGTCCCCTGATATCAATGAATATTCTCTAATGGAAATGAAGATGATAAGTTCTGATGATGAGTGGAGATAAATGGCTCCCTGCCTTTCAGCAGGAAGTCACTGGCCTTTTTCATTGCATCCTACAGCTGGAAGGGACCTTTAAAAAACCATCTGATATAGGGGTGGCAAACTGCAGCTTAGGCCTGATTTGGCCCCCATTTTTTTTTTTTTTTTTTTTTTTTTTTTTGGCCACGCCATGTAGCATGCAGAATCTTCATTTTCCAATCAGGGACTGAACCCATGCCCCCTGCACTGGGAGTGCAGAGTCTTAACTATTGGACCACCAGGGAAGTCCCTGGCCCACATATTTTTAATATGATCCTTGTAATTCTTTTGTTTGCTTTTAATCTGAATTAGTTATCAATACTTAAAATTGGGAGATTCATGTAAAAAGCCAAAATGAGGGCTTTTCTCAAAAAAAAATAAAATTATAAGTACTGACCACTCTGGACCTCTTCCACCTACCAATTTTATCAGCTAGACCTGAAAGGCTGCTGCCCTTCTCAGGTGGGGTGTGCATCTGCAGTTACTCCCCACTCCCCTTTCTCATTCAGTTGCTGCTGCTGTTCAGTCACTAAGTCATGTCCAAACTCTTTACAACCCCATGGACAGTAGTATGCCTGGCTCCTCTGTCCTCCATTATCTCCCAGAGTTTGTTCAAATTCATGTCCACTGAGTTGATGTTATCTAACCATCTCATGCTCTGCCTCCCCTTTCTCCTTTTGCCTTCATTCTTTCCCAGCATCAGGGTCCTTTCCAATGAGTCAGCTTTTTGCATCAGGTGGCCAAAATATTGGAGCTTCAGCATCAGTTCTACCAATGAATAGGCAGGGTTGATTTCCTTTAGGATTGACTGGTTTGATCTTGCTGTCCAAGGGACTCTCAAGAGTCTTCTCTGGGACCACAATTCAAAAGCATCAATTCTTTGGCACTCAGCCTTCTTTATGGTCTCTCAGATATGTACATGACTACCAGAAAAATCATGGCTTTGACTATATGGACCTTTGTTGGCAAAGTGATATCTGTGCTTTTTAATACACTGTCTAGGTTTGTCATAGCTTTCTTTCCAAGGAGCAAACGTCTTTTAATTTCAGGGCTGCAGTCACCATCAGCAGTGGTTTTGGAGCCCAAGAAAATAAAATCTGTCATTGCTTTCACCTTTTCCCCTTCTATTTGCCATGAAGTGATGGAACCTGATGCCACAATCTTAGTTTTCTGAAGGTTGAGCTTCAAGCCAGCAGTTTTACTCTCCTCTTTCACTCTCATCAAGAAGCTCTTTAGTTCCTCTTCACTTTCTGCCATTAGAGTGGTATCATCTGCATATCTGAGGTTGTCATTTCTCCTGGAAATCTTGATTCCAGCTTGTGAGTCACCCAGCCCAGCATTTCACATGATGTACTCTGCATATAAGTTAAATAAGCAGGGTGATAATGTATAGCCTTGATGTAGTCCTTTCTCAATTTGGAATCAGAAAGCTGTTCCATGTCTGGTTCTAACTGTTGCTTCTTGACCCACAGACAGGTTTCTCAGGAGACAGGTAAGGTGATCTGGTATTCCCATCTGTTGAAGAATTTTCCAGTTTGATGTGATCCACACAGTCAAAGGCTTAAGCATAGTCAATAAAGCAGAAGTAGATGTTTCTCCAGAATTCCCTTGCTTTCCCCATGACTCAACGAATGTTGGCAATTAAATCTCTGGTTCCTTTACCTTTTCTAAATCCAGCTTATAGATCTGGAATTTCTGAGTTCACATACTGCTGAAGCCTAGCTTGAAGGATTTTGAGCTTAACCTTGCTAACGTGAAATGAGCGCAAATGTACAGTAGTTTGAACATTCCTTGGCATTGCCCTTCTTTAAGATTGGAATGAAAACAGATCTTTTCCAGTCCTGTGGCCACCACTGAGTTTTCCAAATTTGCTCACATACTAGGTGCAGCACTTTAACAGCATCGTCTTCTAGGCTCTGAAATAGCTTAGCTAGAATTCCATCACCTCGACTAGCTTTGTTTGTAGCAATACTTCTTATGCCCCACTTGACTTCACATTCCAGGATGTCCAGTTCTAGTTGAGTAACCACACCATCATGGTTATCCGGGTCATTAAGACCTTTTCTATATAGTTCTTCTGTGTATTCTTGCCACCTCTACTTAATCTCTTTGGTTTCTGTTAGGTCCTTACCATTTCTGTCCTTTATCATGCCTATCCTTGCATGAAGTGTTCCCTTGATATCTCCAATTTTCTTGAAGAGATCTCTAGTCTTTCCCATTCTATTGTTTTCCCTCTATTTCATTGCATTGTTCATTTAAGAAGGCCTTCTTCTCAGGAAACACTGTACCTACCTAGAGGGGTGGGATGAGGAGGGAGATAGGAGGGAGGTTCAGAAGGGGGGCGGATATACGTAAACCTATGGCTGATTCATGTTGAGGTTTGACAGAAAACAACAAAATTCTTTAAAGCAATTATCCTTCAATTAGAAAATAAATTTTTTTTTTTTAAAGAAGGCCTTCTTATCTCTCCTTGCTATTTTCTGGAACTCGCATTCAGATGGGTGTATGTTTCCCTTTCTCCCTTGCCTTTCGCTTCTCTTTTTTCACCAGCTATTTGAAAAGCCTCCTCAGACAATCACTGTACCTTCTTGCATTTCTTTTTCTTTAGGATGATTTTGGTCACTGTCTCCTATACAGTGTTATGAACCTCTGTCCATAGTTCTTCAGGCACTCTGTCTACCAGATTTAATCCTTACTCAGCCTGCTGCACAAAGGCATGTGACCTTCTCAGACCCTGGTTAAGTTTGAGTTTATAACACCCTTCACATTACAGGTGAGAAATTCCAAGAACCCTTAAGAGTGAGTTAATCACTGATCTCTGGTTTCCTAACCCAAAAGCAGTTGAAAAACAACTTATTTATTAGAGGTGTCCAAAGACCTGAATTCTTTTTATTTTATTGAAGTATAGTTGATTTGTAATGTTGCGTTAATTTCTGCTGTACAGCAAAATTCTTCAGTTTATACACAGATATACATTCTTCTTCATATTCTTCTGCATTATGCTTTATCACAGGATACTGAATATTGTTCCCTGGGCTATATACTAGGACCTTGCTGTTTATCCATCCCAGACATAAAAGTTTGCATCTGCTAAGCCCAAACTCCCACTCCATCAGTCCTTCACCTGCGTTCCTCTTTGGCAAACACAGAGTCTCGTTGTGTCCTATGTCCAAAGGCCTGAATGCTGACTTGAGCACCATCACTCATATAAGACGCACCAGACTGGACCGCTAAGGCACACGTTTCCTCCTCTGTAAAACTGTACAATTGTACAACTGCTTATTCTAACATGTTGTCCACCTCACAGAGTTTATGGGGACTGATGTGCTGAGACAGGTCAAAAAGTCTATACAATTTTATGCTTATTAATATTATTATTGATATTTTCATGATAACATTTTGCTTGAAATCTTAAGTTCACTAATTTATTATCACAAAATATTAAGCACACTCATCAATTCATCTCAGTGAGTATTTCTTGACCCCCTACCATGAAGATGTTCATTGTGATGCAAAGTAACATACATGGGGAGATGAGAATTTAAGAACAAAATAAACGTGTCAAATGAAATATACTGCATATAGTACAAAGTACAAAGGATGATCTATATGCTGCTCAGATAGCATAAGATGACTCCCACAATTACATTCCCACTTTCAAAATGCTGCCAATCCCCTTAGAAGCCTGAGATAAGAATCTCTGCACTCTCTGTACTAGCATCTCAAAGCAGCTGCCAAAGCAATACCAATGCTTATACACCCAGAATGCACCAAGCCCTGACTCCAGCATTTTATATGAACTATACCATTTAATCTCTCAACAGTCCCATGGGGTAGGTGCTCTGCATTCCTGCTTTTCCAGATAAGGAGTTGAGACACACCAAGCTCAGGTGACTTGTCCAAGGTCACACAGCAAGTAAGCAACAGAGCCGGCAATCCAACTCAAGCATGCACCCTCTTCCTGTGCCAGTGTCATGCCTCCCACACTCCTTGCTCTGAACCAAATTCACATCACAACGTCTTTCAATTCTGCACATACACACCCACCCACATCCAACTCCATGTGTCTTAAATTCATTTGTTTGATACTTCTTGACCCCACAAACCCTTTCATTCCCTCTGCCAGCTTCTGCCTTTCCATATCCTGTCACAGTCAAGCAAGCCCAGTCAGGAATATTTTCCCTCCTGCCTGGATCAAATTGTTATCATTATGAAGATGACTGTTTACTCATTGACATCATCACATTAATGCCTATTAAACTCATATTACTGCTGAAAGGCAAGTGTGACTTGATCTTCACAGTGAGTCATTAAGTGCAACCAACACTCAAAGAAATGGTAAACTGATGGTTGTGATAATCCTCCTAATCATCAGATTCTTTTTGATGACCTCCTTGTTATCAGCAAGTATGCTGGTAGGACCTTAATAGTCCCTTTACCGGCAAGCCACCACTAGCCTCCTTGAGAGTCCAAAATACACTGTGTGTGTGAATGTGTGTACGCAAGTGGTTTACATGCATACACATAATTATTTACCTTATTTACGTCCTGCCTTGTTTCCAATTATGGTCACTTAAATTACCAGATGCCACAAAATAAAAGCAGGTAAAAAACATAAAGAAAAGCAAACAGAGGATCATAAAGTGGGGACAGGAGTAAAGCTAAAAACGCATAGCACTTATCCTCCCCAATGACCACAGATTTGGCCCTGAAACCTTCAAGGAACCTGAAGTGAAAAGAAAATCTTGATCCATTTCTTTGTCACAGAGTCTATGAAAAATCAAAATGACTGCTATAGGAATTACAACTAATATCAACAAGCCCACAGGAGAATTTTAGCTGAAGAATCCTCAAAGTAGGGATATTATAGAATATAAATAAGCAATGGTGTCAACAGTATCCTTACAACACTCATAAGTTTCAACTATTTTCACCTACCTTCATTGTGATTGATAGTAACATAGCCAAGCACAACTCAGAAAAGGTAATTCTTGGAGGCAGGTGGGTAGGAAGAAAGATGCACAAAAGATCAAATGTATATTAATATATGTAAGTACATCATATATATATATATATATATATAGTATGTATGTTAATACATTATTCTTAAATTTCTTACCAAAATATGCTGATCAAAACTATATTCAGTATCTGCAACCGTAGTGAAAATCCTAGTCAGCAACCAGGAGTTCTGCAACTGGTATATACATCACAACTGATAAGTCTGTTTTCTGACTCTGTTAAAATTATGGTTAATGTAAAATCACTACTAGTAATAACCTGAAATCATTATTAGCTCCAGTGTGTATGCACTGACTCTTATCTCGCTAGAGCTCACAATTTTCACTGTGAATAGACAGTGTGGGATTAAATGCTTCAGCTCTGCAGCCTGACGGCTTAGTTTTGAGTCTTTACTACATTTATGGCTTTGAATGAGATGTTTAACCTTTTTATGCCTATTTTCCTCACCTGTGAAATGGAGGCTCCTAATCACCCCTACTTCAAAGGGTTGTTGTGAATATTAAAATGTTAACACTTGTGAGGCCCATAGGACACGGTGTGGGCACGCAGTATTTGGCACACAGTCAGCACTCAATGAAAGTTAGTCATTGTTGCTGTTGTTGCTATTATTATTATTCCATGAAACCATCTTCAATGATTTCTCTGTATTTTCTTCTCACTAAACAATAGCCATTAATTAGGAAGACCATGGGGAGCTCTCATCCATATAGCACCTGAGAAGACAATCATTAACCTCTGTTTATTCATGGTTTGTCTCCCAGTTAGACTGTAAATCTTACTACACCTTAGTCACCACCTCGTTTTATATTTGCTGCGAAAACAATTTCAATACAGTTAAGTCAGGTCTCCAAGGTTAAACAGCTGGTGAGTCACAAAACAATTCAAGAAGGGAGGTTATATGACTTCTAATCTAGTCCTTGTGCCATCAGAGCCTCTTGTCTCCCCACCAAACCCACAGCCTTTGACTCTAGCAATTACTGCCTTGTAAAATGATGACTCGCAAACGCTCCCCTCCTGGGACTTCTCTGGTGATCCTGTGGCAAAGATTCCATGCTGCCAATCCAGGGGACCTGGAATTTGATCTCTGGTCAGGAAACTAGATCCCACATTCCACAACTTAAGATCCCATATGCTGCATTGAAGATTGAAGATCCTGCACGCTGCAACTAAGACCCGGTGCAGCCAAATAAAGAAACTTTAAAAAAAAAAATCCTCCTCTTCTGCCTGCACACTTCTCCAGTGTCTCTCAGCCAATGTTCTACATTACACTGTCAACTGGTTATCCCATAGGCACATATGACTGAAGTAAACCAGGGCTAATAGTAGGGATATTGGCAAGTAAGAGCATAATGCCCTCTGTATGCACTACTATGTATAAAACAGATAACTAGTTAGAACCCGCTCGATAGCACAGGAGGAAAAAAGGTACAAACTGTTTGTAGGACATATATTAAGTTAACCTTAAAAATGCATTTCAATATACATTAGATCGGAGAAGGCAATGGCAACCCACTCCAGTACTCTTGCCTGAAAAATCCCATGGTCGGAGGGGCCTGGTAGGCTGCAGTCCATGGGGTCGCTAGGAGTCGGACACGACTGAACAACTTCACTTTCACTTTTCACTTTCATGCATTGGAGAAGGAAATGGCAACCCACTCCAGTGTTCTTGCCTGGAGAATCCCAGGAGCGGGGAGCCTGGTGGGCTGCCGTCTATGGGGTTGCACAGAGTCGGACACGACTGAAGCGACTTAGCAGCAGCTGCATACATTAGATAGACAAATGTACTATTTGACTTCATCTATGAGATACCTAGAATAGTCAAATTCATAGAGTCAGAAAGTACACTGGTAGATGCCAAGAGCCAGGGGATGGCAGGGGATGGGAAGGGGGAGTGGGGAGCTAGTGTTTAATGGGGACAGTTTCAGTTTAGGAAGGTGAAAAATTCAGGAGATGGATGATGGTGAGAGTTCCACAATGAAGTGACTGTACTTAGTGTCATTGAATTATGCAGTTCAGTTCAGTTGCTCAATCATGTCCAACTCCTTGCAACTCCATGGACTGCAGCACACCAGGCTTTCCTGTCCATCACCAACTCCCGGAGCTTGCTCAAACTCATGTCCATCACATCAGTGATGCCATCCAAGCATCTCATCCTCTGTCATCCCCTTCTCCCATCTTCAATCTTTCCCAGCATCAGGGTCTTTTCCAGTGAGTCAGTTCTTCGCATCAGGTGGCCAAATTATTGGAGCTTCAGCTTCAGCATCAGTCCTGCCAATGAATATTCAGGACTGATTTCCTTTAGGATGGGCTGGTTGGATCTCCTTGCAGTCCAAGGAACTCTCAAGAGTCTTTTCCAACACCACAGTTTAAAAGCATCAATTCTTCAGTGTTCAGCTTTCTTTATAGTCCAACTTTCACATCCATACATGACTACTGGAAAAACCACAGCTTTGACTAGACGAACCTTTGTTGGCAAAGTAATATCTCTGCTTTTTAATATGCTGTCTAGGTTGGTCATATCTTTTCTTCCAAGGAGCAAGCATCTTGTAATTTCATGGCTGCAGCCACCATCTACAGTGATTTTTGGAGCCCAAGAAAATAAAGTCTGTGACTGTTTCCATTGTTTCCCCATTGATTTGCCATGAAGTGATGGGACCAGATGCCATGATCTTAGTTTTCTGAATGTTGAGTTTTAAGCCAGCTTTTTCACTCTCCTCTTTCACTTTCATCAAGAGGCTTTTTAGCTCTTCACTTTCTGCCATAAGGGTGATGCCATCTGCATATCTGAGGTTATTGATATTTCTCCCAGCAATCTTGATTCCAACTTGTGCTTCATCCAGCCCAGCATTTTGCATGACGTACTCTGCATGTAAGTTAAATAAGCAGGGTGACAATATACAGCCTTGACATACTCCTTTCCCAATTTGGAACCAGTCTGTTGTTCCAAGTACAAGTTGTTCTAACTGTTGCTTCCTGACCTGCATACAGATTTCTCAGGAGGCAAGTTAGGTGGTCTGGTATTTACATCTCTTTAAGAATTTTCCAGTTTGTTGTGATCCACCCATTCAAAGGCTTTGGTGTAGTCAATAAAGCAAAAGTAGATGTTTTTCTGGAACTCTCTTACATATGGTTAAAATAGTATGTCATATATTATACATTTCACTACGATTAAAAAACATTAAAAAACAAATGAGTGTGTGGAAAGAAGGGAAACTGCCTATACTGTTGGTGGAAATGTAAATTGGTACAGCCACTATGGAGAACAGTATGGGTTCCTTAAAAAAACTGAAAATAGAGCTAACATATTACCTTTCCATCCCAGTCCTGGGCATATATCCAGAGGAAAACATGATATGAAAGGATACATTCACCCCAGTGTTCACTGCAGCCCTGTTTACAATAGCCAAGACATGGAAGCAACCTAAATGTCCACTAACAGAGGAATGGATAAAGAAGACATGGTACATATATACAATAGAATATTGCTTGGCCATTAAAGACAATGAAATGCCATTTGCAGCAACATGGATGGACCTAGAGATTTTCACATGGAGTGAAGTCAGACAGAGAAGGAGAAATATCATTAAAAAGGTGATACAAATGACCCTACAAAACTAGAAAGATACTCATAGACTTAGAAAATGAGTTTATGGTTGCCCAGGGGAAGGATGAGGGGAGGGCATAGTTGGGGAGTTTGGGATCATCATGTACAAATTGCTATATTTAAAATGGATAACCAACAAGTTCTATATAGCACATGGAACTCTGCTCAATGTTATGCGGCAGCCTGGATGGGAAGGGAGTTTGGGGGAGAATGTATACATGTATAAGTATGACTGAATCCCTCAGCTATTCATCTGAAACTATTACAACATCGTTAATCAGCTGCACTCCAATACAAAATAAAAAGTTTAAAGAAAAAAATGAGCATAATGCCCTCTCTAAAAGGATCTTCAATGTCTAAAACCAAAAAAGGCACTGCAGTTAATGTAGAAGTATATGATTGATGACTTGAGACAGTCTTACTGTGGTCACTCAATCATGAAATGAAGACATTTGTATCTAAGAAAGAAGGTATCCCTGTCCTCCAGGGCAGATGAGCAGTCAACTGCCTTTATCTATTAAGGGGAAACAGCAGTGGAGCTTAGGGATTTAAAAGTTTCAATCACAAAGTGCCAGATGAAATACATGTGCAATCCTTGTCCTGTCAGCACTCACAGGAAGCACAGGTATCCCCCACTTTTTTTAATATACATTTATTTATTTTAACTGGAGGCTAACTACTTTACAATATTATATTGGTTTTGCCATACATCAACATGAATCCGCTACGGGTGTACATGTGTTCCCCATTCTGAACCCCCCCCCCACCTCCCTCCCCATCCCATCCCTCTGGGTCATCCCAGTGCACCAGCCCTGAGCATCCTGTATCATGCATCGAACCTGGACTGGCAATTCATTTCACATATGATAATATACATGTTTCAATGCCATTCTCCCAAATCATCCCACCTCGCCCTCTTCCACAGAGTCCAAAAGACTGTTCTATACATCTGTGTCTCTTTTGCTGTCTCACATACAGGGTTATCATTACCATCTTTCTAAATTCCATATATATGTGTTATTATACTGTATTGGTGTTTTTCTTTCTGGCTTACTTCACTCTGTATAATAGGCTCCAGTTTCATCCACCTCATTAGAACTGACTCAAATGTATTCTTTTTAATGGCTGAGTAATACTCCATTGTGTATATGTACCACAGCTTTCTTATCCATTCGTCTGCTGATGGACATCTAGGTTGCTTCCATGTCCTGGCTATTACAAACAGTGCTGCGATGAACATTGGGGTACATGTGTCTCTTTCAATTCTGGTTTCCTTGGTGTGTATGCCCAGCAGTGGGATTGCTGGGTCATATGGCAGCTCTATTTCCAGTTTTTTAAGGAATCTCCACACTGTTCTCCATAGTGGCTGAACTAGTTTGCATTCCCACCAACAGCATAAGAGGGTTCCCTTTTATCCACACCCTCTCCAGCATTTATTGCTTGTAGACTTTTGGATAGCAGCCATTCTGACTGGCATGAAATGGTACCTCATTGTGGTTTTGATTTGCATTTCTCTGATAATGAGTGACGTTGAGCATCTTTTCATGTGTTTGTTAGCCATCTGAATGTCTTCTTTGGAGAAATGTCTGTTTAGTTCTTTGGCCCATTTTTTGATTGGGTTGTTTAGTTTTCTGGAATTGAGCTGCAGGAGTTGCTTATATATTTTTGAGATTAATTCTTTGTGAGTTGCTTCATTTTCTATTATTTTCTCCCATTCTGAAGGCTGTCTTTTCACCTTGCTTATAGTTTCCTTTGTTGTGCAGAAGCTTTTAATTTTAATTAGGTCCCATTTGTTTATTTTTGCTTTTATTTCCAATATTCTGGGAGATGGGTCATAGAGGATCCTGCTGTGATTTATGTCAGAGAGTGTTTTGCCTATTGTCTCCTCTAGGAGTTTTATAGTTTCTGGTCTTACATTTAGATCTTTAATCCATTTTGAGTTTATTTTTGTGTATGGTGTTAAAAAGTGTTCTAGTTTCATTCCTTTACAAGAGGTTGACAAGTTTTCCCAGCACCACTTGTTAAAGAGATTGTCTTTGGGATACAAAAACAAGACCCCTATATATGTTGTCTACAAGAGACCCACCTCGAAACAAGGGACACATAAAGACTGAAAGTGAAGGGCTGGAAAAAGGTATTCCATGCAAATACAGACCAAAAGGAAGCAGGAGTAGAAATACTCATATCAGATAAAATAGACTTTAAAACAAAGGCACTACATAATGATCAAAGGATCAATCCAAGAAGAAGATATAACAATTATAAATATATATACACCCAACATAGGAGCACTGCAATATGTAAGACAAATGCTAACAAGTATGAAAGGGGAAATTAACAATAACACAATAATAGTGGGAGACTTTAATACCCCACTCACACCTATGGATAGATCAACTAAACAGAAAATTAACAAGGAAACACAAACTTTAAACGATACAATAGACCAGTTAGACCTAATTGATACCTATAGGACATTCCACCCCAAAACAATGAATTTCACCTTCTTCTCAAGCACATGTGGAACCTTCTCCAGGAGAGATTACATCTTGGGCCATAAATCTAGCCTTGGGAAATTCAAAAAAATTCAAATCATTCCAAGCATGTTTTCTGACCACAATGCAGTAAGATTAGATCTCAATTACAGGAGAAAAACTATTAAAAATTCCAGCATATGGAAGCTGAACAACACGCTGCTGAATAACTAACAAATCACAGAAGAAATCAAAAAAGAAATCAAAATATGCATAGAAATGAATGAAAATGAAAACACAACAACCCAAAACCTGTGGGACGCTGTAAAATCAGTGTTAAGGGGAAGGTTCATAGCAATACAGGCATACCTAAAGAAACAAGAAAAAAGTCAAACAAATAACCTAACTCTACACCTAAAGCAACTAGAAAAGGAAGAAATGAATAACCCTAGGGTTAGAAGGAAATAAATCTTAAAAATTAGGACAGAAATAAATGCAAAAGAAAGAAAAGAGACCATAGCAAAAATCAACAAAGCCAAAAGCTGGTTCTTTGAGAGGATAAATAAAATTGACAAACCATTAGCCAGACTCATCAAGAAACAAAGGGAGAAAAGTCAAATCAATAAAATTAGAAATGAAAATGGAGAGATCACAACAGACAACACAGAAATACAAAGGATCATAAGAGACTACTATCAGCAACTATATGCCAATAAAATGGACAACTTGGAAGAAATGGACAAATTCTTAGAAAAGTACAACTTTCCAAAACTGAACCAGGAAGGAATAGAAAATCTTAACAGACCCATCACAAGCACGGAAATTGAAATTGTAATCAGAAATCTTTCAGCAAACAAAAGCCCAGGTCCAGATGGCTTCACAGCTGAACTCTACCAAAAATTCAGAGAAGAGCTAACACCTATCCTACTCAAACTCTTCCAGAAAATTGCAGAGGATGGTAAACTTCCAAACTCATTCTATGAGGCCACCATCACCCTAATACCAAAACCTGACAAAGATGCCACACAAAAAAGAAAACTACAGGCCAATATCACTGATGATCATAGATGCAAAAATCCTTAACAAAATTCTAGCAAACAGAATCCAACAACACATTAAAAAGATCATACATCATGACCAAGTGGGCTTTATCCCAGGGATGCAAGGATTCTTCAATATCTGCAAATCAATCAATGTAATACACCACACTAACAAACTGAAAAATAAAAACCATATGATTATCTCAATAGATGCAGAGAAAGCCTTTGACAAAATTCAACATCCATTTATGATAAAAAAAAAAAAAACCCTCCAGAAAGCAGGCATAGAAGGAACATACCTCAACATAATAAAAGCTATATATGACAAAACCACAGCAAACATTATCTTCAATGGTGAAAAATTGAAAGCATTTCCCCTAAAGTCAGGAACAAGACAAGGGTGCCCACTCTCACCAATACTATTCAACATAGTGTTGGAAGTTTTACCCACAGCAATCAGAGCAGAAAAAGAAATAAAAGGAATACAAATTGGAAAAGAAGAAGTAAAACTCCCACTGTTTGCAGATGACATGATCCTCTACATAGAAAACCCTAAAGACTCCACCAGAAAATTACTAGAGCTAATCAATGAATATAGTAAAGTGGCAGGATATAAAATCAACACACAGAAATCCCTTGCATTCCTATATACTAATAATGAGAAAATAGAAAGAGAAATTAAGGAAACAATCCCATTCACTATTGCAATGAAAAGAATAAAATACTTAGGAATATATCTACCTAAAGAAACAAAAGACCTATATATATGGGAATGCAAACTAGTACAGCCACTATGGAGAACAGTGTGGAGATTCCTTAAAAAACTGGAAATAGACCTGCCTTATGATCCAGCAATCCCACTGCTGGGCATACACACTGAGGAAACCAGAAGGGAAAGAGACACGAGTACCCCAATGTTCATCGCAGCACTGTTTATAATAGCCAGGACATGGAAGCAACCTAGATGTCCATCAGCAGATGAATGGATAAGAAAGCTGTGGTACATATACACAATGGAGTATTATTCAGCCATTAAAAAGAATACATTTGAGTCAGTTCTAATGAGGTGGATGAAACTGGAGCCTATTATACAGAGTGAAGTAAGCCAGAAAGAAAAACACCAATACAGTATACTAATGCATATATATGGAATTTAGAAAGATGGTAACAATAACCCTGTGTACAAGACAGCAAAAGAGACACTGATATATAGAACAGTCTTATGGACTCTGGGAGAGGGAGAGGGTGGGAAGATTTGGGAGAATGGCATTGAAACATGTAAAATATTATGTATGAAATGAGTTGCCAGTCCAGGTTCGATGCACGATACTGGATGCTTGGGGCTGGTGCACTGGGATGACCCAGAGGGATGGAATGGGGAGGAAGGAGGGAGGAGGGTTCAGGATGGGGAACACATGTATACCTGTGGCGGATTCATTTTGATATTTGGCAAAACTAATACAGTTATGTAAAGTTTAAAAATAAAATAAAATTAAAAAAAAAAAGACCTATATATAGAAAACTATAAAACACTGGTGAAAGAAATCAAAGAGGACATTATTAGATGGAGAGATATACTGTGATCATGGACTGGAAAAATCAATATAGTGAAAATGAGTATACTACCCAAAGCAATCTATGGATTCAATGCAATCCCTATCAAGCTACCAATGGTATTTTTCACAGGGCTAGAACAAATAATTTCACAATTTATACGGAAATACAAAAAACCTCGAATAGCAAAGCAATTTTGAGAAAGAAGAATGGAACTGGAGGAATCGACCTGCCTGACTTCAGGCTCTACTACAAAGCCACAGTCATCAAGACAGTATCCCCCACTTTTGAAAAGTTCCCTTTACGCCACTTGGCTTTTTACAAGAGACCTACCTATTTTCACTAACCAAAAGAAATCCAGTGGACTTCAACTTTTACAATGTAAGAAGGTAAAAGCAAAACAGTGTTCAGTGCTTGTTTTTCAAACAAAGTGGTGCGCCCAGCAGTGAGAGTGGTACCACCAAGCTCCTTCCCTGGGAACTACATTCAGCGTCTCAGCATCCAGCCACCATAGCATGGAACTGTGTCTGTGAGCACCTATGCTTCATCTGCGCATCCGTGAGCAAGTCATGTTCCAAGGTAACTGCTTCTTCCTGTGATGCCATTTCTGATTACAAAAGATTTCATACTAATGCTCTACTTTCGGATAGTGGAGGAAAATGTCTGTACTAATTCTAGAAAGGCAAAGTGATAGAGTGGAATGAGCCTAGATTCTGGTAACCCTACAGTCCTGACGAGGATATATCCACTGGGTAATCTTGGATAAATTAGCCTTTGGGCTTCAGTTTACTTATAATACCTACCTTACAAGATGATGGTGAGGATTAAATGAGATTGTGCTTGAAAATGTTAGCAAAATGCCTAACTTATACAGCCAAGTTCTTGGCCTTCTGGCTAAGATTGAGTGTAGTACAAGGGCTTCCCAAGTGGCACACAAAGAACAAGCCTGCCAATGTATGAGACGCAAGAGACACGTGTTCAATCCCTGGGCTGGGAAAATCCCCTGGAGGAGGAGACGGCAGCCCATCTTGCCTGAGAAATGCCATGGATGGAGGAGCCTGGCAGGCTACAGTCCGTAGGGTCACAGAGAGTCTGACACAACTGACTGTCGTGTCACAGAGAGTCTGACACAACAGAGCAGCTGAGCACAAGGTTATTGTCAGTTCTGAGTACATGGTAGGTAGGAATAGCTTCTCTTAGCCTAAGCCCAGGGACTGCTGAGCCAAGCTTTTTCACAAACAGCTCAGAGAAAGGACCCTGGATATATCCTGCGGGTTTTATCCTATGAATCTAATCAGGCCACCTCTAATCAGAGGTCCACTGAGAGTAGAGGATAAAATTATGAGGGAGAGGGTAAGACATGAAAGTAAGTCTTGAATATACTTGTACTGTCCTGTTTGGAATTTATTCAGGGTCTTAAATGTTGAAAAGGCTTTTCACCCTGGGTTTTCATCTCAGAAATTATAAAAAGTTTCATTTTGAGGTTGACAAACCCCCTTGCCCATTCCAGGACCAACAACCTGGAAATCAGGGGCCTATACCCAGGAATCTATTGCTCTCAACTTCCCAAGAAAAGTCAGACTTGTAGGGACTTTATTTTCTGACTGTCCAATCCTCATCTCACACCCCATCACCTACTTGCTCCCCACATTCATTTTTACTACATAATAATCATTACAGACATCCCTTTCACACCATTTTAAACTGCTTAAGAATGGGGAGGACCACAGCTTGTCCTTCTATGACATCACACACCTTGATGCAGTGATGTAGGTAAAACAGAAAGCCATGAATGCTCAGCTAAAGAGTGTGACTATTACCATAGAAAGAAGAGAAAAGCCAATGATGGTTTTGGAGTAGAAAGTAATGGCATGATAGAAGCAGTATTTTAGGAAATTTTCTCTGGCGGCACATACTTGAAACATCGGAAAGAAGCAAAATAAGAGAATAAAGAAATTTAGAAGATCAGTAAAGAGATAATTATAATCAATAGACTCTGGGATAGAAAGGACTTAAATTACAGTTGTAGCAAAAGACAGAAAGAGGAAAGGATATTCCTAGAACACATTCTGAAGACAGTGAATGCCAGTGTCCTCTGGGATATGAACCATTGCTGAGTCATATTTGCGACCACATATACCCAGGGCTGATATGCATCAGCATCCACTAGTGCAGCTGGATCAGCTATTAATACACTGAGGCGCTTTCATACTTGGGAGTAAAAAATAGATGTTACTGAAACCACCATGCATTTATCCCCGTGCCTACCCACCATCCCAGCCTGGAATTTTCCAAAACTACACCCCTCCCCAGTTGGCAATCAAACAGCTTATGCCTGACACAGGAGAAGGCTTTGAGAACCTTGTTCCTATGTCAAAGCTGATATTCTTTCTGACTGGCCAGTCCTCTTGCCAATTGTACATTTATTTAATACCATGCCTTCAAATGCACAGTCAGTTCCTGGCACATAGTAAGTGATGGAAGAAAGAAGAAAGTCGGGAGGAAGGAGAGAAGAAAAGGAGAAAGAGAACTGATTGGAGAATAAACAAAGGAGTCTTACACAGCTACAGTCATACAGACTGATGTGCCTATACAATTATAGTTTTCTTTCAGAAAAAGAGAAGCAGAAAGGAGAGTTACTTTGGGAGCAAGATGAATATGCTCTCTTAAAAATAAACTGCATTTGAACAAAAGCTCAGCTGAGAGAAATACAATTTACGAAGGACTGGTTGAGAGCTGTTCAGTCTATTCAATCCATTCTGTACTTGAAAATCTACCCCTTGGAGAGTCCAGCCAGCAGAGGGTTATGAATTTCATGGACAGCCTTCAAGAAACTCCTTTAGACTCTTAGGAGCCAGTGTTTGTGCTCCTCCTGAGAAGCTGACTTGCTTTTATCATATGAACTGTGTAACCAGTAAGGTTTCCTACTTAGTCTTGTAAAGCCAAATCTGTGGTCTACCTACAGCATGTGTGGCTCATAGGGGCTCCATATTATGACCCTACCCTTGTTTTTCTTATTTTGTCCTGCATGCATGTGTGCTCAGTTGCTTCAATCGTGTCTGACTCTTTTGCAACCCCATGGACTGAGCCCACCAGGCTCCTCTGTCCATGGGATTCTCCAGGTAAGAATACTGGAGTTGCCATTTCTTCCTCCAGAGGAGCTTCCTGACCCAGCAATCAAATCCACATCTCCTGCATTGCAGGTGGATTCTTTACCACTGAGCCACTAGAGAAGCCCTTATATTGTCATATCTTTCTCTAATTTGTTTTCTTGCCATGTGACATCCACATAAGGAGACTTAAATCCTTTTGAGAACAAAGAGGGGACTAAGTTAACTCACAATGATCTTAAACTAAATGTGGAATATTGCTGGAGAAATATCCAATGGATAAAATTATTTTAAATCAACTGTTCATTGGACTCCACTCCATGAAAGACACTGTGAAAGTTGTACAGACACAGAAGACATGAACTCATGAGGCTTACAGTCTTCAGGAGCAGAAAGACAGGCAAATATCAGAAGACATACACAACTCTTCCTCGAATGGATTTGATCAATTTCAGGGTGAATGGTATCACTACTGATTACTTAAAGGAGAGAGAAAAATCCACATTAGTCACTCCCAATGTTTCACGCACTTAAAACGCCCTTTGGTGCTGCTATGGAGAGAAAGATGGGCCTTCCGAGCCTTGGAATTCAGAGTTATTCAGTATGTTAGCACCTTGTAGTGGGATTCTTTCAAAACCTGTCACCCTTATTTGTTTTGGGTTTTCGTTTTGTTTATACAGATACCTCGCTGATATGACTACCTGGCTATTCATTCTCAAAGGGAAGACAACAGGATGGGAAGGCAAAGGAAATCTAAACAGTGAGCCCAAAGAAAAGACAAGAATGGATTTATTATCAAAACACACCAATTATTTGAAGCAGCCACATGTCATCAGCACAAATTATCAGCAAAATAGAGATGGATGACATGATGAAAAAAGATTTAAAAAGCCTCTGTGTGTGTTAGTCGCTCAGTTGTGTCTGACTCTCTGCGACTCCATGGACTGTAGCCTGCCAGGCTTCTCTGTCCATGAAATTCACCAGGTAAGAATACTGGAGTGGGTTGCCATTTCCTTCTCCAAAGAAAATCTCTATCTGTCTTTAAACAGTGATCACCTGTCTAGTCCTCATTGCTTTATTTGTGAAAAGGAAGAGCAAATCCTTGCCACATACTCACTGAAGTTAGATGGAATTAGTATCTTCCAAATAGGCAGCATCATGTCAGAAGTCAGGATTATAGAAGGAAAAGACATGGTCCCAGTCTCCTGGGGCTGTGTGGGTCCCCTGAAAGAATTTTCTTAAAAGCACTTGGAAAAAGTACCAAAGGCAACACATGTCCAAGGATTTACTATTCAGACAGAAACAAACAGGTCCTTTACCTTCAATAATCTGAGGCAACTTCAGATCAGAGAGGAAAATAATTTTGAAGCACATGCCTTTTCTGAATGCTCAGAACTAGAAATCATCTTAGAAGCCTACACAAATGTCTAGCTCCCCAAGAATAGATGAAGAGACACCATTCAACTAAAAAAAACATTTAGTTCACCAGGTCATGCCTGAATTCCAGGATTGCCCCTCTCTCTAAGCAAAAATGTGCCAAGGCCTCTAGTCTATTCTAGACTCATACATACTTTGTTTCCCACACCCAGAGAGCTCTTGTACCTCATGTACCTATGTCCTCAACAAGCCCTAAAAGGATGCCAACAAGTGGTCCACTCAAAAACAGTCACCTTGAGAGGGGTATAGTGCTGTGCTTGGCACTGTGAACACAGAGCTGAAACAAAAGCTTGATTGTCCAGACCTTGAACACCATTGAGGCCTCAGCCAGCAAACAAGAAGGCTCAAAACTAGAGGTGGGCACTCTGAGAGGGTATATAAGGGTGAGAACTACAGCCTTAACTAGACATTCATTTATCCTTCAACCACCATTACTCAAGGCAAAACCCAGAGTCATCCTTAACTCCTTTCCTTCACACCTTGCATCCAATCCATGGTTAAAATCTGCCACCTCTCCCTTTAGAATATACCCAGAATTCAGCCATTTCTTATAACTTCCAGGGCAACAACCCTAGTCCAAGCCACCATCATGTCTCCCCAAATTACCTCAAAAGCCTCCTAACTGGTCACCTTCACTCTACCCTCACCCACCCCAGAGCTTTTTCTACACAGCAGCCAGAGAGTGCCTTTCAAGTAAGAGTCTGATCATGCTGCTCCTCTGCTCCAAACCCTCCAGGATCTCCCGCCATTGTAAGGACTCAGGAACACTGAGGGCGACAGAGTGGCCTAGAAGTGGGAGCAGCAGCCTTGGCCATGACAGTCAGAAACCAACCCGTCAGAGGGTTCAGTCCAGTTGCATGACCTCTGTCACTTGTCTGTGAGGGACTGTACCACCTTGAAAACCACACTGAGCACACAAAGCCCTGAGGTCCTCAAGGAAGATCTGATCATTTCCTGTGGGAAAAAAAAGACTGAGCAGATGCCGAAGAGAAGGCTCATCTGTGTCATCAACAGCAAAGCTGTCCTCAGCAAGGTCCAAGAAGTCTCCCCTTTGACTGCAGCCCACATTGTATGATGGTTATTATTCACCTACCCCAATGTGTCAATGAATCAATATCCCTGTTTTAGATGCTCCCCTGCCTGCAGAGCTCAAAAACAAAAAATAAAAGGAAAGACAAAAAAAGATCATTTAACATTATAAATATAAGGAAAAAAAGTCTGATTTTCCGAATCTTCTTGGTGCCTCCTTCTGATTCACCAGGAATGACCAGGACAGACCAATCAGATCCACCTCTAAGAAAAAAGAACCCATGGAAACTAGAGAGAAACTAAAGAGAAAAATATGTGGAATTTTAGGTCAAATTGAAACTGAAATTCTTTTTGAGTCTGGTATAAAAATTCATTGTTGGGACTTCCCTGGTGGTCCAGTGGCTAAGATTCCATGCTCCCACAGGGGAGCAAGAGGCCCAAGTTTGATCCCTGGTCAGGGAACTAGATCTCACCTGCTGCAACTAAGAGTTTGTATGCCACAACTAAAGATCTTGTATGCTGCACCTAAGACCGGGCACAGGCAGGTAGGTGGATAGGTAGGTACACAGATGGATACTCATTGTTTTTAAATGCCATCCAGCAGTTAATTAAGAAGTAGAACTAGTTGTAAACTTCATATTACTAGGTGTTGGGGATAGAAAGATAAATAAGACATGGCCCTTGCTTTCACAGAGATGACAGGTAAGATAATAAGAAAATCATCACAGTAGAGTGTGACAAGTACTAATAATGGGAAAATATACAAGATGCTATGAGAATGGAAAGCATAATTAACTTGGGCAGAGAAAAAGGGCAAAGAGGGAAGTGGGCAAATCATAGCAAATGCCTAGAGCAGTTGGCTATTTTACTTGATAAACTAATTATAGGCAAATGGCCTATACATGAATGTTTATAGCAGTATTACTCACATTCCAAAAACTGGAAACAACCCAAATGCCCATTGACTGATGAATGGATAAATAAAACCTGATACATCCATACAATGAAATACTATTCAGCCATAAAAAATAATACATGGTATGGCAGGAATGAACCTTGAAAATGTTATTGATATACTAACTAAAAGAAGCCAGACACAAAATATTACATATTGCATGACACCATTTACATGAAATCTTCCAAAAAGGCAAATTTACAGAGAAAATAGATTAATAGTTGCCTAGGGCTGAAGTTTTGAGGGAAATGAGCATGCTTTGTTTTGAGGGTTCTGTTGTATTTGGTTTTTTTTTAGAGTAATGAAAATGTTCTAAAATTCCTTGTGATGATCAGTGCGCAACTCTCTGAATATATAAACCATTGAATTGTACCTTTTAAGAAGGTGACTGATACTGTATATAAATTCAGTTCAGTTCAGTTCAGTCGCTCAGTCATGTCTGACTCTTTAAGACCCCGTGAATCGCAGCACACCAGGCCTCCCTGTCCATCACCAACTCCTGGAGTCCACTCAGACTCACGTCCATTGAGTCAGTGATGCCATCCAGCCATCTCATCCTCTGTCATCCCCTTCTCCTCCTGCCCCCAATCCCTCCCAGCATCAGAGTCTTTTCCAATGAGTCAACTCTTCCCATGAGGTGGCCAAAGTACTGGAGTTTCAGCTTTAGCATCATTCCTTCCAAAGAAATCCCAGGGCTGATCTCCTTCAGAATGGACTGGTTGGATCTCCTTGCAGTCCAAGGGACTCTCAAGAGTCTTCTCCAACACCACAGTTCAAAAGCATCAATTCAAAAAATTTAAGGGCAAATGCCCTTTCATGCCTGAATTATTAGATGATATATGCCTCAGTACAGGGACTTTCAAAGCCTTACCTCAAAGGTCTCAGAAATACAGGTACTTGCAATGGGCAGGTGAGGCAAATAAAACATTTTGGTCACCAGGGTCTCCTGCTCTGCCCATGCCAGGAGTCTGCCAGCACAGCCCTGGGCCTGATCAGGCTACCTTTATCCTCACCATCATCCTTCTGTTCCTATGACAGTTTTTATTAGCATTATTTTGAGGCCCTCAGAGACAACCTTTTGTGAGAAATGCATTAGTCATGTGGAACAGCAGGCTGGAAATATTAAAATTCTCATTACTGCATGGAAAAATGATCTCAGACTAATTCATAACCGAACATTTGATTCAATATGAGCCTGATATAATCTTTTCTCTTTTTGACAATGATTCCAATATGCTGCCATCTGCAGAATACCTCCTTCTCTCTAAAAACAAGTTCCTGCCTAGATAATACAGTGAATGAAAAACCAGGAGAGCCATATGTCACAATAAATGCATACTGCATTTCATGCTCCCTCCCCACTGTTATTTTTCATGCCAGTCACTAGCTATGAGTGCTTGTTGCTCCAGATTATTTCCTCTGAAGATAATACTGGATTCAAATTCAATCAGAAGGGGAGAGGAAGAACACAGAAAATAGCTTTCTCCTTTGCGTCCAGCTCAGTGGAGATCTAGATTCCAAACATGGCCCAGGAGGTCCTTAACCTAGATCCATAACCATAGTTCCCCTCTCCTGCTACTTGAAAGGAATGGACTAAAATTGCAGAACCCTGGAGAATTCTGTTTGGCCCCTAGGAGTCAAAGCTTTAGGTTGAATCCTCCAAGTTCATACAATAGACAGTCCAGTTAATTTTCCTATCTAACCCTCACTCTTTCCTAGAATATCTTAACCCTCACTCTTCCCCAGAATATCTTTCCTATAGTCTTTCTTAAGTGACCAGGAACCCACACAAGACCACCTTTTGACACACATTATTGGAACAGAGGAAATACCTGAACCAATGAAAATCTCTCTCCCAGTAATATGAAACTGGGAAAAAGAGATAGTGTATACTGAGTTGAATTTGGATGTGAAAGGTTGAAGGTCACATTTGATAGGAGGGAGGCGGAAGAGTTGGACCAATCATTTCCTAACTTGTCCAAAAAGCAGCAAAGAAATCCATGTGCAGAGGAGAGCACAAAGCCAAGAGAATAAAGGGCTGAGAAAAGAAAAAAGCAGTGATCTTCCTAACTCTAGGTTTCTCAGCCCCAGAACCAATGACATTGGGGCCAGGTAATTCTTTGTCGGGGGCGGATGTCCTATGCATTGTAAGGGGTTCAGCAGCATCCCTGGGTTTTGCCTAATAGATTTCTTTAACACATACTCCTCACCCCAGATGTGACAAAACTATGTCTATACATTGCCAAATGTCCTGTGGGAAGTAAAATTGCCTGGGTTGAGAACTACTGCCCTAACCAGACAGATGTTTATTTATACTTCAAACACCACTCATCAGGCCAAAACCCAGAGCCATTCTTAATTCCTGTCTTTCATACCTTGAATCCAATCCATGATTAAGATCTGCCATCTCTGCCTTCAAAATATTCAGAGAATCCAACCATCTCTCATGACCTCCCCTGCAATAACTCTAGTCCAAACCACCCTCATCTCTACCTGAATCACAACAAAAGCCTCCTAACTGGCCACCTTAACTCTACCCTCACCCACTTCAGAACTTTTTCTCTGCGGCAGCAGAAGAGAGTCTCTTAAAGTCTGATCATGTCACTCTTCCACTCCAAACCCTCCAAGGCCCCCATCATCATAAGCATCAGTCAGAACCTTCTTTCCAATGACAAGAGGACACTTCAAGCCTTTTCCCAGTCCCCACTCAGACTTCAGCTCTTACTCATCCCTCACTCATTCCTCTCCAGTCTCATTAACTTCCACGCTGTCCCTCAAGCACGCCAAACACAGTCTTCCTCCAGGCTAGTGCACATGCTGTTCCCTCTGCCAGAAGTGCCCTCCCCCAGATATGTGTCCAGCTCGCTCCCTTGTATCATTTAGATCTCAGCTCAAATGTCACCATGTCAGAAAGTCTTCCTGTGACTGCCCTATCTCTATAGGCAACCTATTCTCTCTCTCTCTTTTCAGTTCAGTTCAGTTCAGTCACTCAGTCGTGTCCAACTCTTTGAGACCCCATGAATCACAGCACGCCAGGCCTCCCTGTCCATCACCAACTCCCGGAGTTCATTCAAATTCACGTCCATCGAGTCAGTGATGCCATCCAGCCATCTCATCCTCTGTCGTCCCCTTCTCCTCCTGCCCCCAATCCCTCCCAGCATCAGAGTCTTTTCCAATGAGTCAACTCTTCCCATGACGTGGCCAAAGTATTGGAGTTTCAGCCTCAGCATCAGTCCTTCCAATGAACACCCAGGACTGATCTCCTTTAGGATGGACTGGTTGGATCTCCTTGCAGTCCAGGAGACTCTCAAGAGTCTTCTCCAACACCACAGTTCAAAAGCATCAATTCTTTGGCGCTCAGCTTTCTTCACAGTCCAACTCTTACATCCATACATGACCACTGGAAAAACCATAGCCTTGACTAGACAAATCTTTGTTGGCAAAGTAATATCTGCTTTTGAATATGGTATCTAGGTTGGTCATAACTTTCCTTCCAAGGAGTAAGTATCTTTTAATTTCATGGCTGCAGTCACCATTTGCAGTGATTTTGGAGCCCAAAAAAATAAAGTCTGACACTGTTTCCCCATCTATTTCCCATGAAGTCATGGGACCAGATGCCATGATCTTTGTTTTCTGAATGTTGAGCTTTAAGCCAACTATTTCACTCTCCACTTTCACTTTTAACAAGAGGCTTTTTAGTTCCTCTTCACTTTCTGCCATAAGGGTGGTGTCATCTGCATATCTGAGGTTATTGATATTTCTCCCAGCAATCTTGATTCCAGCTTGTGTTTCTTCCAGCCCAGTGTTTCTCATGATGTACTCTGCATATAAATTAAATAAGCAGGGCTCTTTTACCTTACTTTAAACTTAGGCTTTTGACGTTTTTTAAGTTAATATGAAATCTTTCAGTGACCCTAATATATTATCTAACTTTCAAATAAATACTTACGGAAACAAGATTGAAATGAAAACAATGAAACTCTGAAAACTGGGCTATATACCAACTTGTTAGCAGAATCTGGAAATTTTTCTCATTAACAACAAAGACAATTAAACTGGGCAGTCTTGTATCTCCCAGAAACATAGTGAGTCTGTACAGTTGAAAGTGTTATGTAGTTAGAAAACAGGAGTCCAGAATGGCGGTAGCTAAAAGATGAGGAAGGGAAAAGCCCGCGAAAATAGAACAAAGGAAGGTCCGAGGACCGGAGTAAGGGCCTCAGGTAGAGCAAACAACACTCCTGGCTAACCCAATTTACATAGGGCAGGCCCAAGGGTAGAAAAAACTTATAAAAAGAGGAGCCAAAGGGCTGGGGGTCTCTCTGTCTCCCGTGCGCTGGGGCACTCTTCTCTTTGCATCTTTGGGTCGATATGCTCTCACGCCACACCGAGGGCTTTAATGTCCGTCACTCCAAATCTTTGTTGTGACGAGACACAGGAGTTGAACCGAGGAGAATACACTCGCCTGACAAAAGTAAGTAGATGGTCCTGCTATCTTTCCCCACATTCTGCTCCCTGATTTAATTAAGAGTTTACTGTGTAAATATCAAATACTGAAAACTGTCCAAAATGTCTTAGAACTAGGAATATATCTCAGACTTCAGGAATAGTCACCATAGCACCATAGATGGCACCCTGAAATTGAATGCCTCCAATTCTGAAGCACATTCCCACACAGGATCTCACATCACCCTCTCAGTTACACTAAGACAAGTGAAGGAAGATCTGCTTCCCCGTTTAGGCGGAGACTAAAATAAAAACAGAGATTTCTTCCAGGTATTCAACTTGAAAAGACTTTCCTAAAGGGATTATTTACTGAGATGCACAGAGATCAAGCTAGATTTGATTACAGAGCTTCCACAGGACTGGAGAAACAGACTCTCGGAGAACACAAACAAAACTTTGTGCACACCAGAATCCGGGAGAAAGGAGCAGTGACCCCAAGAAGAGCTGACCCAGACTTGTGTGTGAGTGTCCAGGAGTCTCCAGTGGAGGCACGGGTCAGCGATGGCCTGATGCAGGGTAAGGGACACTGAGTGCAGCAGTGTGTGCACAGGACTTTTGGAAGGAGGTCAACATTACCTCCACCATAGTTTGGTCTCAGGTCAAACAACAGGAAGGGAACACAGCCCCACCCATCAACAGAAAATTGGATTAAAGATTTACTGAGCTATGGCCCCTCCCAACAGAACAAGACCCAATTTCCCCCACAGTCAGTTTCTCCCATCAGGAAGCTTCCATAAGTCTCTTATCTTTATCCTTCAGAGTGCAAACAGAATGAAAACCACAATCACAGAAGACTCATCAGACTGAAGAAGATCAGTCCTGGGTGTTCATTGGAAGGACTGATGTTGAAGCTGAAACTCCAATATTTTGGCCACCTGATGCAAAGAGCTGACTCATTTGAAAAGACCCTGATGCTGGGAAAGATTGAGGGCAAGAGGAGAAAGGGACGACAGAGGATGAGACAGTTGGATGGCATCACCGACTTAATGGACATGGGTTTGGGTGGATTCCGGGAGTTGGTGATGGACAGGGAGGCCTGACGTGCTGTGGTTCATGGGGTCGCAAAGAGTCAGACACGACTGAGCGACTAAACTGAACTGAATCAAACTGATTACATGGACCACAGCCTTGTCTAACTCAATGAAACTATGAGCCATGCCATGTAGGGCCACTCAAGACTGATGGGTCATGGTGGAGAGTTCTGACAAAACATGGTCCACTGAAGGAGGGAATGGCAAACCACTTCAGTACTGTTGCCTTGAGAACCCCAAGAAGAGTATGAAAAAGCAAAAAGATAGGACACTGAAAGATGAACTCCTCAGGTCGGTAGATACCCAATATGCTACTGGAGAAGAGTGGAGAAATAACTCCAGAAAGAATGAAGAGATGGAGTCAAAGCAAAAACAATACCCAGTTGTGGATGTAACTAGTGATAGAAGTAAAGTCTGGTGCTATAAAGAGCAATATTCATAGGAACCTATGAATGTTAGACTGATGTTAGAATGTTAGGTCTATGAATCAAGGTAAAATAGACATGGTCAAGCAAGAGATGGCAAGAGTAAACACAGACATTTTAGGAATCAGTGAACTAAAATGGACTGGAATGGGCAAATTTAATTCAGATGACCATTATATCTTCTACTGTGGGCTAAAATCCCATAGAAGAAAGGCAGTAACCCTGACAGTCAACAAAAGAGTCTGAAATGCAGTACTTCGGTGCAATCTCAAAAATGACAGAATGATCTCTGCTCATTTCCAAGGCAAACCATTCAATACCAAAGCAATCCAAGTCTATACCCCAACCAGTAATGCTGAAGAAGCTGAAGTTGAACAGTTCTATAAAGACCTACAAGACCTTCTAGAACTAACACCCCAAAAAGATATCCTTTTCATTATAGGGGACTGGAATGCAAAAGTAGGAAGTCAAGAGATATCTGGAGTAACAGGCAAATTTGGCCTTGGAGTACAAAATGAAGCAGGGCAAAGGCTAACAGAGTTTTGCCAAGAGAACACACTACTTATAGCAAACACCCTCTTCCAACAACACAAGAGAAGACTCTACACATGGACATCACCAGATGGTCAATACAGAAATCAGATTGATTATATTCTTCACAGCCAAAGATGGAGAAGCACTATAAAGTCAGCAAAAACAAGACGAGGAGCTGACTGTGATTCAGATAATGAACTGCTTATTGCCAAATTCAGACTTAAATTGAAGAAAGTAGGGAAAATCACTAGACCATTCAGGTATGCCCTAAATCAAATCCCTTACAATTATACAGTGGAAGTGAGAAATAGATTCAAGGGATTAGGTCTGATAGACAGAGTGCCTGAAGAACTATGGACGGAGGTTCATGACACAGTACAGGAGGCAGTGATCAAGACCATCCCCAAGAAAAAGAAATGCAAAAAGGCAAAATGATTGTCTGAGGATGCCTTACAAATAGCTGAGAAAAGAAGAGAAGTGAAAGGCAAAGGAGAAAAGGAAAGCTATACCCATCTGAAAGCAGAGTTCCAAAGAATAGCAAGGAAAGATAGGAAGGCCTTCCTCAGTGATCAGTGCAAAAAAATAGAGGAAAACAATAGAATGGGAAAGACTAGAGATCTCTCCAAGAAAATTAGACATACCAAGGGAACATTTCATGCAAAGATGGGCCCAAAAAGGACAGAAATGGTATGGACCTAACCGAAGCAGAAGATATTAAGAAGAGGTGGCAAGAACACATAGAAGAACTATACAAAAAAGATCTTCATGACCCAGATAACCAAGATGCTGTGATCACTCACCTAGAGCCAGACATGCTGGAATGTGAAGTCAAGTGGGCCTTAGGAAGCATCACTATGAACAAAGCTACTGGAGGTGATGGAATTCTAGCTAAGCTATTTCAAATCCTAAAAGATGATGCTGTAAAAGTGCTACATTCAATATGCCAGCAAATTTGGAAAACTCAGCAGTGGCCACAGGACTGGAAAAGGTCAGTTTCATTCCAATCCCAAAGAAGGGCAATGCCAAAAAGCATTTAAACTACCGCACAATTGCACTCATCTCACATGCTAGCAAAATAATGCTCAAAATTCTCCAACCCAGGTTTCAACAGTACATGAACTGTGAACTTCCAGATGTTCAAGCTGGATTTAAAAGGCAGAGGAACCAGAGATCAAATTGCCAACATCCACTGGATCACTGAAAAAGCAAGAGAGTTCCAGGAAAACATCTACTTCTGCTTTATTGATTACGCCAAAGCCTTCCCTTGTGGTTTCCCTTGTGGCTCAGCTGGTCTTGTGGCTCAATCGGTAAAAAATCTGCCTGCAATGTGGGAGAACTGGGTTTGGTTCCTGGGTTGGGAAGATCCCCTGGAGAAGGGAACAGCTAATCACTCCAGTATTCTGGCCTGGAGAATTTCATGGACTATAGTCCATGGGGTCACAAAGAGTTGGACACAACTGAGCAACTTTCACTTTCAAAGCCTTTGACTGTGTCGATCACAACAAACTGTGGAAAATCCTTAAAGAGATGGGAATACCAGACCATCTTACCTGCCTGCTGAGAAATCTGTATGCAGGTCAGGAAGCAACAGTTAGAACTGGACATGAAACAACAGACTGGTTCCAAATTGGGAAAGGAGTACATCAAGGCTGTATATTGTCATCCTGCTTTTTAACTTATATGCAGAGTACATTATGCAAAATGCCAGGCTGGATGAAGCACAAGTTGGAATCAAGATTGCTAGGAGAAATATCAATAACCTCAGATATGCAGATGATACCACCCTTATGGCAAAAACTGAAGAGGAACTAAAGAGCCTCTTGATGAAAGTGAAAAAGAGTGAAAAAGCTGGCTTAAAACATTCAAAAAACTAAGATCATGGCATCTGATCCCATCACTTCATGAGAAATAGATGGGGAAACAATGGAAACAGTCACAGATTTTATTTTGGGGGGCTCAAACATCACTGCAGATGATGACTGCAGCCATGAAGTTAAAAGATGCTTGCTCCTTGGAAGAAAAGCTATGACCAAACTAGACAGCATATTAAAATGCAGAGATATTACTTTGCCAACAAAGGTCCCTCTAGTCAAAGCTATGGTTTTTCCAGTAGCCATGTATGGATATGAGAATTGGATTACGTAAAGAAAGCTGAGCACCGAAGAATTGATGCGTTTGAACTGTGGTGTTGGAGAAGATTCTTGAGAGTCCCTTGGACTCAAGGAGATCAAACCAGTCAATCCTAAAGGAAATCAGTCCTGAATATTCTTTGGAAGGATTGATGCTGAAGCTGAAACTCCAATACTTTGGCCACCTGATGTGAAGAACTGACTCACTGGAAAATACCCTGATATTGGGAAAGAATAAAGGCAGGAGGAGAAGGGGATGACAGAGGATGAGATGGTTGGATGGCATTACCAACTCGATGGACATGAGATTGAGCAAGCCCCGTGAATTGGTGATGGACTGGGAAGCCTGGCGTGCTGCAGTCCATGGGGTCGCAAAGAGTCGGACACAACTGAGCCACTAAAGTGAACAGAGATCAAGGAAACACCAAGAGTGAATGAAGTATCCAGCAACTACCAACAGGGGTGGCCATCACTGGCTCTTGGCTGGAAGATGGAAAGGGAGCTATGTGAGAACCTCAGGTGTGCAGAAGTGGCTGCACAGAGGAGTCAAGGAAGATGGAAGCCATCCATGTAGCCATGGCAACAAACCAGGCAGGGAAGGGACTGCCACAGGCTGAACTGGCAGGCAGACAACTGGCGAGGAAACCCAAGTGACGCAGTGTACTGAACTCAGCCTCCTAGGGCCCAGAGCAGGATGGAAAAATGGATCCAGAAGAGCAAAAGGCCAAAACAGAAAAGTTGCAGACTTACCTAAGCTTCTAAAGCTAGCCAGCCTCACGCCATTACCAAGAAAAGATTTCAAATGCACAACCCTAGCAAAGGACTGAGCAATTTTGGAGGACTTAGCACCATCGCAAGGCAGGATGGTAGACTCCAAGCACTGAGGGAAGAATAGACAACAGTCCTGTTTGATCATGTACCCATTCAGAGCAAAAACTGTGAATTCACAATTGAAATGGTTTTCCCAGAAATATAGGCAAAAATTGAAAACTGACAGTCTTGCTAGGAAAGATTCAGGTCTAAGAAGAGTTGATCAATATCTTTTCTCAGAACACCACTCCAGGCTTGTAATGTAAGCCCTAATGTTTGGCTTTTTTTTTTCTTTTTCTTTTTTGAATGCAACTGACTGACAAGCTTTAATTGCCAAGGCATCCAGTTCAACGAGGCATCAGCTTCAAAGAAGGCTATCTCAAATAAACACTTTGCTAGCCACAGGATGTAAGAGCCAGGCCCAATTCCCTGCATGAAAGTTCTTTTTTTTTAGACACCTTGGTTGACTTCAATAACTGGGCTTGGTTTGGTTTATTGGGCTACTTGGTTTATTTCTCTTTCTGCACTTTAAATTCCTGCTGTTAGGTTTTAAATTCACCAATAAAAAGTGAGCACTTCAAACTCTACCCTTGACCCCAATAAAACAGAATCCCAGGCCCATTCTCCTTGTGTGCACATGATGCTGAAGCTGAAACTCCAACACTTTGGCCACCTGATGCAAAGAATTGACTCATTAGAAAAGATCCTGTTGCTGGGAAAGACGAAAGGCAGGAGGAAAAGGGGATGACACAGGGTGAGATGGTTGGATGGCATCACTGACTCAGTGTACATGAGTTTAAGCAAGCTCCAGGAATTGGTGATGGACAGGGAAGCCTGGCATGCTGCAGTTCATGGGGTCTCAAAGAGTCGGACATGACTGAATGACTGAACTGAGGCCCATTCTCTCTCTTTCTCTCTCTCCATGTCTCCCTGTCTCTCTCTCTCTCTTCATGACCTCATAGTGTAGCCCTGGGTGTGCTCTGTAATTTCCTGATCTTCAAAGCAATAAACTTTTATTTTTTCAAAGTTCCATGATGGTTATTAAGAAGGGCATCCTTCAATCATAATAAGAACCACAAAGGCCAATCCAACCATATCACTGATTATTGAGAGCCTCAGATAGCATATTCAAAAGCAGAGATATTCGTTTGCCAACAAAGGTCCATCTAGTCAAGGCTATGGTTTTTCCAGTGGTCATGAATGGATGTGAGAGTTGAACTGTGAAAAAAGCTGAGTGCCAAAGAATTGATGCTTTTGAACGGTGGTGCTGGAGAAGACTCTTGAGAGTCCCTTAGATTGCAAGGAGATCCAACCAGTCCATCCTAAAGGAGATCAGTCCTGGGTGTTCATTGGAAGGACTGATACTGAGGCTGAAACTCCAATACTTTGGCCACATCATGTGAAGAGTTGACTCATTGGAAAAGACCCTGATGCTGGGAGGGATTGGGGGCAGGAGGAGAAGGGGACGACAGAGGATGAGATGGCTGGATGGCATCACCGACTCGATGGACATGAGTCTGGGTGAACTCCGGGAGTTGGTGATGGACAGGGAGGCCTGGCGTGCTGCAATTCACGGGGTCACAAAGAGTCGGGCATGACTGAGCAATTGAACTGAACTGAACTGAGACTAGTACAAAACAATTGGTGTAGTTGGCAGGACTGCATGATTGCCCTTGCAATTAACTTAAGGGAATGTCTTTTGCCTGCAACTTGCGTACCTACCACCTAACTTAGGTACCAACACCACCTACCTGTTGAGGATCTGTTGGACTGTTATACGCTTTCTCAGATTGTCTCTGTTGTGTGTTGCCTATGGTATCCAACCCAAAATGCCACAGCTGCTATAATAATCCAATGATCTATCCAGAGAAGCATAATCAGGACCATATGATCTAAGGAGACGATAAGACCACTAAGTATAACGACCTTAATTGACCATTAATGTACATAAGAGTTCTCCATGCCTCAAGGCAAAAGAGAACTAAGGAGGGTGAAGTGGATCACAAGGCTACTGTCGCCATCCAAGTAGAATTTTTATTGTCATTGAGTTGCTAAGTCCTGCCCAATTTTTTGCAATCCCATAGACTGTAGCCCACCAGGAGCCTCTGTCCATGGGATTTCCCAGGCAAGAATACTGGAGTGGGTTGCCATTTCCTTCTCCAGGGGATCTTCCTGACCCAGGGATCGAACCTGCATCTTTCATTCTGCAGGTGGATTCTTTACCACTGAGCCACCAGGGAAGATGCAAGGAGAAGCTCTGGGCTAAAAGGAATGAGAAAAATGTTCCAATAGGTGAGAAGGATGGGAGACCTCTACCTACAATTACAGAGACAGTGGACCATGCACAGACAACATGTCCTAACCCAGAATAGTGAAGTAGCCTTGCAACCAGAAGCCCATGACACCAGAGGAGGGAAAATATAACACAGGCCTATAGTCTCCGTGTTACCACTTCACTCACTACTGTTGCTCTTCATCTCCTGACCCAATGGGATATTATGGGTCTAATCCTGGCATGATGTTACTTTTTTTAAAAAGTGATGAGTAAATATAAATGTCTTGATTATGTGGTACCAGCACCTCCTAGAAAACTCTAGGGAAGTACCCAGATCCTTGGTAAAGGCAAAACCCCATAGATATCTCCTGGGTGTTATTCAATGTCATATATATCAAGATTCTAAGACTCTGGTATTATGTTTCAGAGGCCAAGGGGCTTCTGTCAAAGACATATTTGATAATGGAAACAGAACCCAATTCCAGGGAGGTCTCCTGGGACACCCTGGGAAGTTGCCATCGATGAAGGGGCTCACAGTCACATCATCCACATTTTTCTGATAAAAACACATAAGATTAAGGTACCATGGAAAAAAAAAACAAGCAGCAACTGAGATCAAAAAACCATACCTTAACTGAAATTCAAACATTTCTTAAACATTGTATGCAGCAGGAAGGAGTGAGGTGAACTAATTGGCTATTGTTTGTTTGTTTGTAATATTTTCTGAGTTGTTACAGCTGCCAAAATGCATCAACTGACTGGTGTCTCCAAAGATTTTAAAATCCTTAAAGATGCATCCGGACAATATGCTTGTTTCACTAAGGTACCACAGATCCTGAGCTCCCGCAGTTTTCCCTGAACGAGGCAGAACTAGCAAACACACCACATGAGTCCTCCCTGTCACCAAGTGAAAAGCTGGCAGAGTTTTTAAGGCCTCTGGTGAGAAGAGAGAAAGAAATGGGCAAGCAAAGGCCTCTAGTTATTGTTGAGTCAATCAGTTGTGTCCGACTCTTTGCAACCCCATGATGCAGCATGCCAGGCTTCCTGTCCTTCACCATCTCCTGGAGTTGGCTCAAACTCATGTCCATTAAGTCAGTGATGCCATCCAACCATCTTGTCCTCTATCATCCCTTTCTCCTCCTGCCTTTAATCTTTCCCAGCATTAGGGTCTTTTCTAATGAGTTGGCTCTTCGCATCAAGTGGCCAAAGTATTGGAGCTTCAGCTTCAGCATCAGTCCTTCCAATGAATATTCAGGGTTGATTTCCTTTAGGATTGATTGGTCTGATCTCCTTGTAGTCCAAGGGCCTCTTAAGAGTCTTCTCCAACACCACGGTTCAAAAGCATCAATTCTTTGGGGCTCAGCTTTATTTATAGTCCAACTCTCACACCCATATATGACTACTGGAAAAACCATAGCTTTGACTAGACGGATCTTTGTCTGCAAAGTAATGTCTCTGCTTTTTAATACACTGTCTAGTTTGTCATAGCTTTTCTTCCAAGGAGCAAGTATCTTGTAATTTCATGGCTGCAGTCACCACCTGCACCATATACAGTGATTTTAGAGCCCAAGAAAATTAAGTCTGACACTGCTTCCAATGTTTCCCCATCAATTTGCCATGAAGTGATAGGACTAGATGCCATGATCTTAGCTTTTTGAATGTTGAGTTTTAAGCCAACCTTTTCACTCTCCTCTTTCACCTTCATCAAGAGGCTCTTTAGTTTCTCCTCACTTTCTGCCATTAGGGTGGCATCATCTGCATATCTGCAGTTATTGATATTGCTCCTGGGAATCTTGATTCCAACTTGTGCTTCATCCAACCCAGCATTTCACATGATGTACTCTGCATATATGTTAAATATATAGCTGTGACATACTCCTTTCCCCATTTTGAACCAGTCCATTGTTCCGTGTCTGGTTCTAACTGTTGCTTCTCGACCTGCATACAGGTTTCACAGGAGTCAGGTAAGATGGTCTGGTATTCCTATCTCTTTAAGAATTTTCCACAGTTTATTGTGATCCACAGTCAAAGGCTTTAGTGTAGTCAATGAAGCAGAAGTACATGTTTTTCTGGAAATCTCTTGCTTTTTCTATGAGCCAATGGATGTCGGCAATTTGATGTATGCCTTTTCTAAATCCAGCTTGAACATCTGGGAATTCTCGGTTTATATACTGTTGAAGTCTCACTTGGAGAATTTTGAGCATTATTTTGCTAGCGTGTGAAATAAGCACAATTGTGCAGTATTTTGAGCATTCTTTGGCATTGCCCTTCTTTGGGATTGGAATGAAAACTGATCTTTTCCAGTCCTGTGGCCACTGCTGAGTTTTCCAAATTTGCTGGCATATTGAGTGCAGCACTTTCACAGCATCATCTTTTAGGATTTGAAATAGTTCAACTGGAATTCCATCACCTCCACTAGCTTTGTTTATAGTGATGCTTCCTAAGGCCCACTTTATTTTGTACTCCAAGATGTCTGGCTCTAGGTAAGTGATCACAGCATCTTGGTTCTCTGAGTCATGAAGATCTTTTTCGTATAGTTCTTCTGTGTATTCTTGCCACCTCTTCTTAATATCTTCTGCTTCTTTTAGGTAAGCAAATGCAAAAAAAAAAAAAAAAGGCCTTCAGAGCCCCTGACGTTTGTAACACCGTCTCCTCATTTGGGTATTTATTGCCTGACACCATGCTCATTCTTCCATCATAGGGATCACTGCCAAGGTTCACACTGAAAAGAAAACATTGAGATAAAGTCCATCTCCTTGCTGTGCAAAACTAGGTAAACTAGGTTTATCACTTCCAAGACCATGGTGACCCAAATGACCTCTCCTTCATTTCCAATAGTGAAGTGGCCCCATTTGACCCTAGGTCCAGAAAATTACTTTTCACAGGGTATTCCCCCTTCTTGGGCTTCCCAGGTGGCCCTAGCAGTAAAGAACCAGTCTGCCAATGCAGGAGAGGTAAGAGACATGGGTTCAATCCCTAGGTCAGGAAGGCCCCCTGGAGGAGGACATGGAAAGCCATTCCAGTATTCCTGCCTGGAGAATCCAATGGACAGAGGAGCGTGGCAGACTACTGTTCATAGGGTCACACAGAGTCTGACACAACTAAAGTGACTTAGCACCACACACAACCCCTACTTACAGGCTGGTTCTACTACATTTTAACTGGGACTGCCAAAACCATCCAAAAAGCGCAGAAAGTCCCAGGAGAAAACTTAACACTTTCTTTCTCTGCCGCATAAAAATGTAAATCTTACTATGTCTTTGAAATGTAAACACCAGGGGAGGTAACTAAAACTCTCTTGAGACTAAAGGGAAAAAAGTGGAAAGAACTCTTTTTAAATGCAAACTGCTAAAAGAGCTCTCTTGCCCAAATTCTTAATAACCTCCTTAAGACTGCTTCTCAAGAACAAACTCAAATCTTAAGAGTCTTACTCACAAACAGTAAATTAGCCATCTGAGCTAAAAAAACTCATTCCAACCATTATGCATAAAGCAGTGAATTTTATATTATAATAACTGATTCACAACTAAAATTTTTTTAAATAAATCTCACTGGCAAATAAATAATAAAGGCAGTGGATCAACCACTTTAAAAGCTAGTATGAAGGTTAGAAAACAAAAGACATAAAATCAATTATAGCTACAATAGAGAGTTAAAGGATACACATAAAGATGTAAAATACGAAACAAAACATAAAACATAGGAGAAGAAATTAAAATGTAGAGATTTTAGAATGTGTTTAAATTAAATGACTACCAGTTTAAAACAAATATATATAGGTTAATATATATGAACCTCATGGTAAACAAAAGCCAAAAGCCTACAATAGATATACAAACAACAAAAGGAAAGAAACTCTTCAGTGTTTCATAACACTAGAGAAAAAACATTAAGCTACAAGGGAAGAGACTAAAAGAAGAAGAGAGAAGATCCTCAAAACAACCAGAAAACAAGAAACAAAATGGCAGTAAATACATGCCTATCAATAATTCTTTTAAATATAATTGGACTAAATGTTACAAACAAAAGACACAGATTGGCTGAAAGGATTTTTTTTTAAAGACTGACCTATATACCGCCTACTAAAGACTCACTTCATGGCTAAAGACACACAGAGACTGAAAGAGAGGGGATGGAAAAAGATATTCCATGCAAATGGAACTCAAAAGGAAGCTGGGGCAGCAGTAGTCATATCAGACAAAACAGACTTTAAAACAAAATCTTTGACACAAGACAAAGAAGGGCAGCCCGTGGATGTATGGCAAAACCAATACAATATTGTAAAGTACTTAGCCTCCAATTAAAATAAATAAATTTATATTTTAAAAAAAAATTTTTTAATGATAAAGGGAAATTTGAAAAGAGGACAGAACAGTTGTAAACTTGCAAACATCTAACACAGGAACACCTAACTACAGCATATATTAATATTAATAGACATAAAGGAAGAAATTGACAGCAATACAATAATAGTAGTGGACATTAAGACTCCAACTTACTGATCTAGACAGATAATATAGAGAATCAGTGATCATAAATGAAAAGAGAGAGAAAAAAAAAAGAGGAAATCTTGTGTGGTCAACTTGGCTACAAGTTGAATTGTTATTAGAAGAGATTTTTTAAATTGAGCTTTAATACCAATAGTCTGAGGTTTCCCAGGTGGCACTAGCGGTAAAGAACCCACCTGCCAATGCAGAAGACATAAGAGACGTGAGTTCTATCCCTGAGTTGGGAAGATCCCCTGGAGTAGGAATGGCAACCCACTCCAGTATTCTTGCCTGGAGAATCCCATGGACAGAGGAGCCTGATGGGCTACAGACCACAGGGTTGCACAGAGTCGGACACGACTGAACAATTTAGCACGTACACACACCAACAGTCTCCTTATATAAAACTAAACATTTTCTTCATCTGCTGAAAGAAAAAAGTTTTATTGGATTACTGGTCTGCTCTTGATAAGCAATTACGAAAGTTTTATATCCCCCTTTCTTTCTTTTGGATAATCGATTTGAAAAGCAAAGGTTTTTTGTATCTGATAAAAATAACTTACTGTGCTTCATGTTATCTTTATCATCAGGTCTTTACTTACTGAAATAAACCTGGCCTTCTCAAGATTAAGAGCTAAATTTTGTCCAGAACTATATAATCTTCTGTAGTTGCCCTTAAGATCTTTGTCAAAATGGTTAAATGAATAACTAAATATTGTTTCAGAGTAACCTATGATCCTATTTGACTGGTAATTTTAAAAACCTCTTTGATGTTTTTGACAAACTTTACAATATCAAAATCTAAAATAAAGTCCTTTTTTTTTTAACCTCAAACTAACTGAAATTTTTCAGAGGGCGCTTGGAACACTTCAAAAGATTTGTTCTCTCTCCTTATAAAAAAGAGAGATATACTAATTGCTGCTGCTGCTAAGTCGCTTCAGTCGTGTCCGACTCTGTGCAACCCTACTGACGGAAGCCCACCAGGCTTCCCTGTCCCTGGGATTCTCCAGGCAAGACCACCGGAGTGGGTTGCCATTTCCTTCTCCAATGCATGAAAGTGAAAAGCGAAAGGGAAGTCGCTCAGTTGTGTCCGACTCTTAGCGACCCCATGGACTGCAGCCTACCAGGCTCCTCCATCCATGGGATTGTCCAGGCAAGAGTACTGGAGTGGGGTGCCATTGCCTTCTCCAATTATACTAATTAGGCTTGTTTAAATCACTGCAGATGGTGATTGAAGCCATGAAATTAAAAGACGCTTACTTCTTTGTAGGAAAGTTATGACCAACCTAGACAGTATATTAAAAAGCAGAGACATTACTTTGCCAACAAAGGTCCATCTAGTCAAGGCTATGGTTTTTCCAGTGGTCATGTATGGATGTGAGAGTTGGACTGTGAAGAAAGCTGAGTGCTGAAGAATTGATGCTCTTTGAACTGTGGTGTTGGAGAAGACTCTTGAGAGTCCCTTGGACTGCAAGGAGATCCATTCTAAAGGAGATCAGTCCTGGGTGTTCATTGGAAGGACTGATACTGAGGCTGAAACTCCAATACTTTGGCCACCTCATGCAAAGAGTTGACTCTTTGGAAAAGACCCTGATGCTGGGAGGGATTGGGTGCAGGAGGAGAAGGGGATGACAGAGGATGAGATGGCTGGATGGCATCACTGACTCAATGGACGTGAGTTTGGGTGAACTCCGGGAGTTGGTGATGGACAGGGAGGCCTGGTGTGATGCGATTCATGGGGTCGCAAAGAGTCGGACATGACTGAGCAACTGAACTGAACTGATATACTAAATTACATGGGAAGCATTGTCAAATAAGTAATACAAAGCCTTCTTTATGTTGTGTTTTGTAGGTATATGTATTAAATGTTTCAGAAATTATGTGAAATTCCTAGAAATCAGTATATCCTAATATAATGTTATCAGCCATAATTCCATTTATTACCTTAAAATGTTATCACAATAACCAGATTTTCTTGTCAATCCCAGTATAATGAATGACTAACAATAACCATTTTTTTCTGTCTTTTGTCATTTAGAGACAGTATGATTTTACAAAAGTGTTTCTACAAAAATGCTTTACCTTCAAGAAGATTCTCAGCAAAGACTCTAGGAAACAGGTTTCTGATAAATTTAAGATTATAAAACTGAAAGAGGTAAAAACTTCCAAAAGTAACGTGGAAAAAAGCTAGATTCAAGGGGAACAAGTATTAATTACATGGGACTGAATGAACAGAAGAGAATGATTATAATTTTTATGACTTTTTATTGATGATTTTTAAATATTTATTTATTTGGCTGCCTTGGGTCTTACTTGCAGCACACCGGATCTTCATTGCATCATGTGGGATCTTTCAGAGACACATGGCCTCTCTAGTAGTGGAGAATGGGCTCAGTAGTTGTAGTTCTGGCTTATAGGCTTAAATGCTCCATGGCATGTGGAATCTTAGTTCCTTGACCAGGAATCAAACCTATATCCCCTGCAATGCAAGGTGAATCTTAAATACTGAACCACCAGGGAAGTCCCTTATTTCTGATTCTTTAATCTTTCATTTTCCAGATTATAAGGAAAATTTTCTTCTTAAACTATGACTTACAATGATGAGGTAAATTATGCCTTTATCAGCAGAATTGAACCACTTCTCTTTTTCTCCCTACCTGATCCCTCTTGAATTCAAAAACTCTCAGTGGGTACCCTTGTTTGCATAAGTCCAATAAAATCTGTTCTTGTCAAAGTGAAGTCACTCAGTCGTGTCCAACTCTTTGCGACCCCATGGACTGTAGCCTACCAAGTTCCTCTGTCCATGGGATTTTCCAGGCAATAGTACTGGAGTGGATTGCCATTTCCTTCTTCAGAGGATCTTCCCGACCCAGGGATCGAACCCGGGTCTCCCGCATTGTAGACAGGCACTTTACCGTCTGAGCCACCAGGGAAGTCCTTGTAAGAAGACACAATTGAAAACATTGGTTGTACTGCGAAGGTTTTGACTGAAATGTCATATTTAAGAAGAAACATATACAGACTCAGATATGACCAGACAGCTTTAAGGAACTAAGATTGACTTTACGGAGCCAATAAATCCCTTGGAAGAACAGCCTGGCACCTCACTTTCAGGGTTCCCAGCAGCCTTACCAGGTGAAAAAGTAAGTTACTTCCTGGCATGTACAGGAATCTCAGAATACTTGGAGGACCTTGAGAAGGAGTTCACCCAAATCTATAGACATTGCAGGTGAGCATGATGGCACATAGTTGGTTTGGCTTGGCTTCCTTTCCTTGAGAGGCATTTAAAAGTTCAATCTGAGACACGTTATGGAAAGTTCCAGCAAAGCCAATTTAAAAGAGTCTGTATGATCAATCACTATTCTTGCTGCTGCTGCTGCTGCTGCTGCTGCTAAGTCGCTTCAGTCGTGTCTGACTCTGTGCGACCCCATAGACGGCAGCCCACCAGGCTCCCCATCCCTGGGATTCTCCAGGCAAGAACACTGGAGTGGGTTGCCATTTCCTTTTCCAATGCATGAGAGTGAAAAGTGAAAGTGAAGTCGCTCAGTCGTGTCCGACTGTTCGCGACCCCATGGACTACAGCCTACCAGGCTCCTCCATCCATGGGATTTTCCAGGCAAGAGTACTGGAGTGGGGTGCCATTGCCTTCTCCAACTGCACTTATATAAATAACCAGGCCACGTTTAAGGAAACAGAACTCATTTTACAAACAAATTAGTCTTATTTTGGTTATCTCTGATAGAAATTTGGGTGACTGTAGAAAGAAAAATTCTCTCTCATTAGAAACTATAATACACCTTTGTGGATATAAAAATCTAGTGCTGTTAATTGTCTCTGAGTTTCTACCTCCAAACCAGACTAGATAGATACTGAACTATTCTACTTTCCTCCAATATTTGACTACAACTCTCCATACTAACATTTCCAATTTTTCTCCCATCCTCCTGAGTTGGAATCATTGAGAACTAAAATAGCCCTTTTTCTGAAGCCATGCAAGCTGAAAGTTGGAAACTTGATATAAACTTCAAAGAAATCAATACAACAGCCCATGTATGGACAATTTTGTGCCTATTGCTGTGTGGACCAATCAGAAAGATCACCAGAGACATTCAAATTACAAACCAGGAAAATCTATCAAATTGCCATGGCCTGCCCTCACTTCATCTAAAAATGCTTCAGCCAAACATCTAAAAATCTTCTTAATTGGCTGCCATCAGAACTTATAAACTGTGATTATGGTTTGCTCCAATCATTAATCATTTTCTTCTATTTCCATAGAAATGCCTCTTATTAAATACTGGCATACTTCCACCACATAGGTCTACCTTTGGGAGCCCACCTGCATCCTGCCTCCTGAAATGAGAAATAGCCTTTAACTGAACTAACCTAGTCTTAGGACTAAGAGACTGGTTAGAGATGTATGAAGCAATCCGCCAACACAAAACAGGTTCAAATCTACTTACTTCCCAGATGGCCCATGATGATAAATTTTTCCACAATATTACCTAAATCTTTGAACAGACTCCTAGGTTGCTGTTATTGCTGTTCAGTCGCTCAGTCGTGCCCGACTCTTTTGGACCCCATGGACTGTAGCATGCCAGGCTTCCTGTCCTTCACCATCTCCCAGAGTTCACTCAAACTCATGTCCATTGAGTCAATGATGCCATCCAACCATCTCATTCTCTGTCGACCCCTTCTTCTCCTGCCTTCAATCTTTCCCAGCATCAGGGTCTTTTCACATGAGTCGGCTTTTCGCATTAGGTGGCCAAAGTACTGGAGCTTCAGCTTCAACATCAGTCCTTCCAGTGACTATACAGGGTTGATTTCCTTTAGGATTGACTCATTTGCTCTCCTTGCTGTCCAAAGGACTCTCAAGCATCTTCTCCAGCACCACAGTTCAAAAGCATCATTTCTTTGGCGCTCAGCCTTTTCTATTGTGCAGTTCTCATATCCATACATGACTACTGGAAAAACCATAGCTTTGACTAGATGGATCTTTGTCTGCAAAGTAATTGTCTCTGCTTTTTAATATGCTATCTAGGTTTGTCATAGCTTTTCTTCCAAGGAGCAAGCATCTTGTAATTTCATGGCTGCAGTCACCATCTGCAGCAATTTTGAAGTCCAAGAAAATAAAGTCTGTCACTGTTTCCATTGTTTCCCCATCTATTTACCATGAAGTGGGACCAGATGCCATGATCTTAGTTTTCTGAATGTTGAGTTTTAAGCCAGCTTTTTCACTCTCCTCTTTTACCTTCATCAAGAGGCTCTTCAGTTTCTCTTCACTTTCTGCCATTAGGGTGGTATCATCTGCATATCTGAGGTTATTGATATTTCTCTCAGCAATTTTGATTTCGGTTTCTGAGTCATCCAGCCCAGCATTTTGCATGATGTACTCTGCATATAAGTTAAATAAGCAGGGTGACAATATACAGTTTTGACATATTCCTTTCCCAATTTCAACTAGTCCATTGTTCCATGTCCAGTTCTAACTGTTGCTTCTTGATCTGCATATGGATTTCTCAGGAGGCAGGTAAGATGGTCTGGTATTCCCATCTCTTTAAGAATTTTCCAGTTTTTTGTGATCTACACAGTCAAAGGGTTTAGTGTAGTCAATGAAGCAGAAGAAGATGTTTATTTGGAATTCTCTTGATTTTTTCTATGGTCCATTTGATGTTGGCAATTTGATCTCTGGTTCCTCTGCCTTTTCTAAATCCAGCTTGTACATCTGGAAGTTTCAGTTCACATACTGTAGTCTAGCTTGGAGGATTTTGAGCATTACCTTGCTAGCGTGTGAGATGAGTGAAATTGTGTGGTAGTTTGAACATTCTTTAGCATTGCCCTTCTTTTAGATTAGAATGAAAACTGACCTTTTCCAGTTCTAGGTACCTGAGATGACTGACTTAAGTTTCAGGGCTGGACCTTTTCAAGTTTGTGACAATGGGTACAAACTAGATTTCAAACTAAAAGTGAGTGTCTCTCAGTTGTGTCCGACTCTTTGCAACCCCATAGACTATACAGTTCATGGGAATTCTCCAGATCAGAATACTGGAGTGGGTAGCCGTTCCTTTCTCCAGGGGATCTTCCCAACCGAGAGATTGAACCCAGGTCTCCCACATTGCAGGCCAATTCTTCACCAGCTAAGCCACCAGGGAAGCCCAAGGATTCTACAGTGGGTAGCCTATCCCTTCTCCAGTGGATCTTCCCGACCCAGGAATCGAACCAGCGTCTTCTGCATTGCCAGCGGATTCTTTACCAGCTAAACTACCATGGAATTCCAGATTTCAAACTATTGCTGGTATAATTATTATAGAATTTGCAAGTATACTCTTATGTAGATGTGTACTTTCAGGCTTACAACATGCCCTACTCCTGACTTTCAGCATATCAGCTACCCAGGTATTTCATGTCCTCATCATTGACTCTGATGCCTCAGCACCACAGGGTGGATTGTAGTGTAAATCCTGATTTTTTTTTTCTGTAATTTAAACACCTGATAAATTTTGATTGCCAAGACATCCATGTCAAAGAGGCATCCACTTCAAAGACAGCTATCTCAAATAAATGCATTGCTAGCCATAGGACAGATGAAGATCCTCCCTGTACTTAAGAGATCTCACCTTCTTTGTCTTAGAGATCTCAGTTGCTTTTGTTAACAGACCATTTAGGCTACTGTTTCTTTTTTTTTCCTCTCTCTCTTCCCATGCTTTAAATTTCCACTCTTTATGTTTTAAATTCACAAAAAGAGCGAGCCTGAGAAACCCTAGGCCCCCATCTTTGACGCCAATAAAAGCAGAACCAAGGCCCAGGCACTCTCCCTCTGCCCATAACCACACTGTGTGGCCCCAGGTGCGCCGTGTAATTTCCAGGTCTTGTAAGAAATAAACCTTTATTTTTTTTTTTCAATGCTCCCTGATGGTTATAGCTGAAGGGCATCTTGCAATCATAGTAAGAACCACAAGCGCTGATCCAAACACAACATTGGTTATTGATAGGCTGAGACCAGTATAAAACAAGGCTCATACTTAAAAGGATTCTTATTTCTAAGAAGCTTTGCCTTCACATTCTAAATACAGAAAAACAACCTGAAGTGATGATCTTCCATTTCCTAACTCTCATCCTTAATGAGAAATAAAACATCCTTTTTGCAAGATAGAGATCCCTGATAATCATGCTGTGTTTTGCTCTGATTAACCTTTGAAATAAGCATTTCTTTTCTTTTCCTTTTTTCTTTTTGTTTTTCTTATCTTTTGGTTGGTTGTTTGAAGTCAAGCCCTTCCTTAAAGGTCAGTGAGCATCAAACCTAATCTGACTTCTAATTACTTTTGTAAACATTTCAGAATGAATAAATGTCAATGTAATTAACCACCTAGCATATTATCTTCTACTCCCTTTACTAATAGGGCAAATAGCCAGCAAAGCAGCACTCCAGGCTCCTCTTAACACTTGTATTTGTGATGTGGGAATTATTTAATTGGATTCTATTCAAATCAGAGTTTCCCAAGCTTGATTGTCTAGCCACTCCCAGAATCACCTGAGTATTATAATTAAAATACAGATCTTGAAACCCTGGTCCTAGCAGTCTTTTCTTTTTTGCAGTGAAGCCTAGAATCTGCATTTGTTTTTCTTTTTATAACTTTTCCAAGTAATTCTGATGTAAAGCTCACTGATTTTGATCATTTTTCCCTTTGCATACAGTCATCACAGTGAGTTATCTCTATGCTCCTCCCTTAGTGATAGGGAAAGAGTAAAGGGACAAAGTAGGTAATTAAATATTTAATTTCAGTAGGGGATTTTAAGTAGAGAAAAAAGCACAGGTTAATAATTACTCACAAAAGTAGGTTTACGTAACCACAAAACCAAGCAAGCTTGCTTAGTAACAAGACCATGCAACAGAAGCATGAGACATGCTCCCAAACAAGAAAACAACGGCAGAATGAAACAAACAGCCTGCCCGGTGAACTCAGTAAGTTAGTGATTCCTAAGACACACTCCTCTGCACATACTAACAAGAAAAATATAAAGAAAAGGCAACATTAACCTAAAACCTGAGATGATTACCATTTTTAGCATATGTTACTGCCTTTCTGCCTATTTCCACTGTGCCATGACAGTCCAGCTTGATGATGTAGGGACAAAAAAACTTCCCTGCCCAACATGGAGCAGGAACTGATGATGGAAGATATCTAATTAAGAATGAGGAAGAATATGGTCTTTTTCCCCTCCCCACTTTTCTCTTGATTATAAAATGGTAGCCCACTAAGTTCTTGGGGCAAGGCACCCTCTCTCCCATATGCCTGTAAGCCTCCCAAACGTCCTATTCTAATAAATCACTTCTTACATATTGCTTTGCGTCTCAGTGAATTCTTTCTGCACTGAGACATAAAGAACCAGAGCTCCTCAGAGTTCCCCTGAAAAACACCTTGTGGTTTCACTAGTCCAACACCCCTTATCAGCATTAACATTTCTTCCTTTCTCAATATTGCTTCTTGCATCAAACTGATGCATACAGTCATCTCTCGGTATACACAGGGACTGGTTTCAGAATCACTACTAAAATTCACAGATGCTTAAGTCCTTATGTAAAATGGCATATTATTTACATATAACCTACATGTGAATGTGTGTGTGTCCAATTATTTGCTACCTTATGGACTGTAAGCTACCAGGCTCCTCTATCCATGGGATTTCCCAAGCAAGAATACTGGAGTGGTTGCCATTTCCTCCTCCAAAGGATCTTCCAGATCCAGGGATTGAACCTGCATCTCTTGCATCTCCTGCATTAGCAGGCAGATTCTTTACCACTTAGCCAGCTGGGAAGCCCTTAACTTACACACATCCTCCCACATACTTTTAAATCATCTTCAAATTACTTATATCTAATACAATGCAAATGCTATGGAAATCGTTACCAGTGCTTCTTGGAACTATGGAGTTGGTTAAGTATGATGTGGAACCCAAGGTTATGGACAAAGGTCTAGATGACTGTTTTTAAGTCCCTTCCAGCTTTGACTTTCTAGAAGTTTATGATTCACTGACAGAAACAGCAGAGTGAAAATTCAAGCTTTGAGTAAATTTGTCCTCAGCCTGGTTGGCAGTTCCATCCGGCTGTGTCAATGCTCTTCCATGTTCCATTGGTCAACAGTCACTGGGCTAGCACTTGCACTCCTATGACTGGAGGCTTCTGCAGACCTGGGGCCAATGTGGAAGGCTGGAGGGAGAAGCTGAAGCAAGGATGCAGGCGAGCTTGCAGGACCCAGACTAGAGGCTGTGGACCACAGGGCAGGCCAGTCAGCTTTTCAGACACTTCACTATCTCTCTGGGAGTAAGGAAGTAGGTGCAGAGAGAGAAGGAAACCCACAGTGCAGTGACTCTACCTCTGGTGTTTCTCACGTTGTTCCCAAAGCCTGTGCCAATCCTCAAAGCCCTGCTCAGAAGCCCCTTCCTCTCCTCCTTCCTTAGGCTTCCAACTCCCTTCATTTGCTACAGTTTCCATCTAAGCTACAGCATCTCCCACAGGGCACTTAGAAAAGCGAAGGGGTGGGCGTTTTTGGTCGTTACAGTGGAAATGTACTTGAACTTGGCTGGAGGAAGCAGGGAGGGAGGAGAAATGCCAAAAATCACACAGTGGGCAAGACAGTTCTTCACGGCAAAAAGACCATCCCACCCAAAATGCCATTAGCACACACACTGTGAAATGAGAATCACTTACAGTCTGAACCACACAATTTAGCCCTTAATTATGGCTCTTTGTCAGGAGAATTTATTGCAGCATTGTTCAGGTAGCAAAAGCCTGGAAACAACCTAAAAGACCATTGATAAGGGGCTATTAAATAAAATGTGGTACATTCATACAAAGGAATTCCATTAGAGAGAATGAGGGAGATCAATATGTACTGATACAGCACAGTATCTGAGATCCATTATGAATTTTAAAAAGCAAACTGCAGAACAGCATTATAGTAGGTCTCATTTGATAAAAGGGAAGCTGATGCATGTACCTATATGTTTGTGTACAGAAAAAAAAAATCTCTCCAGAAAGTATGAAGAAACTGATTACAGGGAAAGACAACCACAGTGAGAAAGGCATGAGTGGAAGGCGCACTTACTTTTCACTATACATCCTTCAGCAAATTTTCACTGTGTGAGGGAGTTATTTCTGTTCATCAATGCCATCTAGTTCAGTACCATTGTGCACATACATTTTCTTTGCCTCTGCATCTACATTTTAAATTCCTTAGAGACAGAAATAATCCCCAGAGCACCTAGCATAGGTTGTTGTTCTTATTGTTTAGTCACTCAGTCATGTCCAACTCTTGCAATCCCAAAGACTATATATCCTGCCAGGCTCCTCTGCCCATGGGATTCCCCAGTCAAGAGTACTGGAGTGGGTTACCATTTCCTTCTCCAGGGGATCTTCCTGACCCAGGGATCAAACCCACGTCTTCTGCATTAGCAGGCAGATTCTTAACCACTGAGCCATCAGGGAAGCCCATGCAGATACTTAATATATTCTTCTTGGTTTATAGACTAATGGATTTCTGAAATAACTCAAGGAAGGAAATAATTTCCTTAAAAACCAAAACAGCTATCCAGAAGAAAGAACCCACTGGGAGCCTTCTCTAACCTGGGCTTTCAGGCCTGACCCTGGTGCAAATGGTTTTCAAGGATGGTGGACAGAGTGAGGCTGGGGGTTTTACCACCACAGGTCACCTCTTCTACGTGAGCTACTCCACAACTTAGAAACTCAGAGTCTCAGGAATGACAACTGAAATGTCCCACCTAAGCTGTGCCAAGAAAGATGCTGAGTACTTCGGTACAGTAACTCATTTGCCTCTTAACAATCCCCCTAGGCAAATGCTCTCACCTTCAGTTTTAGCTCAGGAAACTAAGACACAAAGGTTGTGACTTGCCCAAGACCATACAAAATTTTAAAGTGGGTCTTCTAATGTTCAGCACTCTTTCCTACACAAAGCTGTCAAACAGAAACCATCTGGCCTTTCTTTAAAATGACAGGCTGGCAGAGGTACATGTGGCTGGGTCAGGACCTCCACTCACAAACTTGGGGCCTGGAGCTAAATACGTGGCCTCCCTGAACTCCCTTCCCTACCAGCAAAAAAAAAAAAAAAGAAAACGCTTACCTGAAAAGACAACTGGGGATAGAATGAAATGATATACTATATATAAGGCATAATGATTCATGTCAGACTCATGGTAGCTCAAGAAATGTTATTTTCCTTTATCTCTTCCTCCTTCCACACTACTAGAGTTGCCCTTTCAAAATCTAATTTAACAGAATGACATGCTCTATTCTAATGTGTTTATTTTGAAAGTGTCCAATACTATTTCTTGCACTGCAAAATTTAAGATATCAATGGACCCTCTTCATTCTTTAAAAGGTTATTGCAATTCAAACAGATTCTGTTCAGCTCTCATAAGGATTTTGACAGGGACATTCATCTGCACCAGTGGTTGGCCTAACAAGACAGGTCTGACTTGCCCCTTCCAGGGTGGAAAATAAATGGACAATTAACTGCTTTTGATCATGATACTGGTAGTGACGACAACAGTAATGAAACAAAAGTTTCTTCCTAGACCTTAATCATTTTAATTTTTCTAAGTGGGAAGTACAATTTTGGCATGAAATGTTCATGTTATTACTCGTGTCATTACCTCTGTTTACTAAATTTAAATGAACAGAATGTTTCTAGTTGTACTAAAGCTCCAGACATTACTAGAACAAATGCATGTCTCTTTTTATCACATCCACAACAGATGAATTTCATCACAAAATCCTAAAATGGGAATGATTCTAATAAGGACATGGAGTTCAGCCATCCTTCATCTTTCAAGAAAAACTAAACAGAAATTATTTCAGGCCCATGGATTTTTAAAAACAACAACAACAAAATTGAGTACTTTGCCCATAGAAGGTCCTTTAGAAGTAGAAAAATCAAAATCTACTCCCTCAATCATTCAGTTCAAAAATTCTCAGTTCAGGCTTCTCAAATGCCCAGGGTCATGTCCTGTCTCTCAGATATCCTGATTTAATTGGTTGTAGGTAGGATACTGAGAATCTGTATTTTTTAGCCTCAAGTGATTGTAACAGGCAGCCAGAGTCAAGAATCACTGATCTATCCCTAATAGTTTTAATATCTTTATTGAGATAAAATCCACACTCCATAAAATTCACGCATTTAACATGAATGCTTTAAAGTGAATGCCACAATGGTATTCAGTGTATTCACAGAGTTGTAAAACAATCACCACAATCTAATTTTAGAATATGTTCACCACTCACAAAAGACAACCGTATCCATCAGCAGTCACTCCCAATTCCCCACGCCCAGCCATAGGCAACCATTGTCCTATTTTCTGTCTCTATAAGTTTGACTATTCTAAGTACATCATATAAGTGGAATCATCCAATATTTGTCCTTCTGTGTCTGGTTTATTTCCCTTAGCATAATATTTTCAAGCTTCATTCAGTTACATACAGCATGTGTCAGTATTTCATTCTTTTTATGCCAGAATAATATCCCATTATGTGGCTACACCAGATTTTGTTTACCCATTCATTAGCTGATAGACACTTGGATTATTTCTACTTCTTAGCTATTATGAGTATCCCTAATATTTAAAAACACTTGTAAAATATCTATGTTTAAAGTAATATAAAGCATGTATGCAGCAGTTTGAATGCATTTCTTGGGAAGAGGACACCATTCCCATCCGGGGCGTCTTTTAACCACACCTTCTTCTTTTTCAGATAGCAGCACCAAACATTTACTAGACTTGTTGGAACTTAAATTTTTGATTATTTTCCTCAGCCTTCCGTTCATGACACTTATATCAACGAACCAAACACATTCTTTTTTTAAACTAGAGTATGGCTTCACCTAGTTGGCTGATTATTTTCTCCTGACTCTAAGCAGAATTTTTCCATTCAACACTTTAGCACCCATTTTAACAGTTTTAGGATTTCCAAGTTGTTCATTTCAGCAGCACCACCACCACCTCCAAGAACTCTCCAACTGCGTTGTGAATTCAAATCCATGTTGTTTCCCCCCAGCAAATTGCATATGAAGATTTCTCCATAAAAATGAAAAGAACTGTCACATTTGAGTGCTTAGTTTTAAGCACTGCACTTTAGGCTTCCCTGGTAACTCTGTCGGTAAAGAGTCTGCCTGCAATGCAGGAGACCTGGGTTCAATTCCTGGGTCAGGAAGATCCCCTGGAGAAGGAAATGGCAACCCACTTCAGTATTCTTGCCTGGAGAATTCCCTTGACAGAGGAGCCTGGTGGGCTACAGTCCATGGGGTCACAAAGAGTTGGACACCACTGAGTGATTAACTTTCACTTTCTTTCACACTTCACATAGATGACCACCTTGTGAAATAGGCATTATTTTCCCTGCTTTACAGATGAGAAAACTGGAATTTGGAGAGCTTACGCAATGTATTCAAGCACACACAGTAGGTAAATGACAAACACAAGGTGGGTGGTGGTAGTGGTTTAGTGGCTAAGTCTTGTCCGACTCTCAAGAGCCCATGAACTGTGGCCTATCAGGTTCCTCTGTCCATGAGATATCCCAGGCAAGAATCCTGGAGTGGGTGGCCATTTCCTTCTCCAAGGGGATCTTCCCAACCCAGAGATGGAGCCCCAGTCTCCTCATTGCAGGTAGATTCTTTACCAACGGAGTTACCAGGGAAGCCCTTGACAGACACAGGTTTCCGCCAAAATCAATCTCCATCTTTTTATTATACTTCCTCTTCTATTTATATAATCATGAATTAATAAATAATTGTGCCATAGCTGTGGTAGGAGCTAACCTAGGCCTGCAGAAAAGAGAATGAGGCAAAACAAGACTATGCCTGCCTTCATGAGATTTACCATCTAGTAGAGGATGTTGCTGTGCTTCAGTCACTGAGTCATGTCTGACTCTTGGCGACCCCATGGACTGCAGCACACCAGGCTTCCCAGGCTAGAGGAAAGAGATGCTAACACAGTTATATAATTACATACTGTGAAAAGCACCAGGAAATAAGTCTGCACTGTGGGAGAAGGGGGAGAGGGAGAATGCTGGGGAAATGACCTCCACAAGGAAGCAACAGTTGCATTTTCTGAAAAGTTTTGTCTTCCGTAGCAGAACTCTGGAGCAGTAGGGGAGGAGTATTCTCTGAGGAAGAGGTTTACCTGGCTGAGGTGCACCTCAGCAAGCATGCTGGGCGGGTGGGCATCCACTCTGTCACCCTGCCTTCTCTGCCTCTCTTTTGCCCCACTCGCCTGCCTACCCAATGTCTCCTGCTCTCGTCCTCATTTCACCTCATGCCATGTGCTTGGCTATTTCTTCAACTTACCAGACCAGGTCCAGACCATCTTCTTAATGATCCACTGCGGCAGAAACCCGCTGAAACCAACACCCGTTCCAAAGGGAGGCTCAAATGATTGGGAAACACGTTATACTCTATTTGGCAGATTTGGTTCCAAAAGGCTTAGAGAATATTATTTCCGGTGGGGCTGGCGGGTGTTAAAAACAAGGCTGCTATAATGCAGGCACCAAATTACTGCAATATTAGAGCTGCTCTGAATTGAAGGTGAAAAACTGGGCGGCTTCCGCTCAACGAACCTTGGTTTTGCTACCACCTGCAGGTCTTTTGCAGGAAGTGCACTTAGACAAACTAAGGCCTCTTTACAGACCCTGAGGCAAGAGAAAGCATGGTTCAGTTTCAGTTCATACGGGTACCTATATATAGGATAGCGTCAGTCCTGGTCTGAGCTGGCTGTTCCCTCTGGGAGGTGACTGGGCAGCTGGAACTGGGGTCCACTTACTTTGAGAAGCCAGATTCCTTGTTTTAGAGAGAGGGAAGATGCACTGATTGAGTGACAGAAGAGAACTGCTGGATCGGATCGGGTGTTTTTACTCATCTTGGAGACCTACATAAATGCTCTCTTCTGAAGTAAACACATCCACTCTACCCTGGGATCAAATCCACTCCTGCCTTAACCTGACCCTGGCTTGGAACGTCTCCAATGCATCTCCAGTACTCAATTCCAACCACACTGTGAATCATATCATTGTCCCACCCACTTCTTCCTTGCCCGCCCCCCGCCCCAGCCTTTGCACAATATGTTCCCAAGGCATGAAATGACTTATAATGCCTGCTCATCCTCAGGACTTGCTTGGTGGTCCAATAGCCAAGACTCCTTGCTCCCAATTCAGGGGGCCTGGGTTCAATGCTTAGTCAGGGAACTAGATTCCAACATGCCTCAACTAAGATCCTGCATGCACAACTACACAGTGAAGATCCTGCAGAGGGTACCTAAGACCCAATGCAGCCAAATAAATACATTTTTAGATAAAAATACTTGCCCATCCTCTTCTCCTGACTTACTCTTAGTCTATATAGACTTCAGTTTAAAGGTTATATGCCCTGGATAGCCTCCAACCCCTCCTGCCCATTCTATGTACAGTAGAAACCAAGACCCATATAAACATGGGAAGTTGATTTTTAACAAAAAGCAAAGGCAATTTAATGAAGAGAGGACAGTTTCTTCAACAAATGATGCTGAAACAACTGGATATCCACATGGCCAAACAAAGGGACTTCCCTGGTAGCTCAGATGGTAAAGAATCTGCCTGCAATGCAGGAGACCCCAGTTCAATTCCTGGGTCGGAAAGATAACCTGGATAAGGGATAGCTACCCATTCCAGTATTCATGGGCTTCCCTGGTGGCACAGATGGTAAAGAATCCACCTGCAATGCAGGAGACCTGGGTTCAATCCCCGGATTGGGAAGATCCCCTGGAGGAGATTTGGCATGGCCACCCACTCCAGTATTCTTGCCTGAGAAATTCCATGGACCAAAAAAAAAAAAAAAAAAAAAAGGAGAGAGAGAGAGAGTATCAACCCATACCATGAACTATGGATAAGAAGTAACTCAAAATGGATAACAGACCTAAATATAAAACCTAAAACTATAAAACTTATAGAAGAAAATATAGGGGAAAAAATCTTCATAATCTTAAGTTAGACAGTGAGTTGTTAGATATGACAGTTGATAAAAGTACAATCAATAAAAGAAAAATTGATAAATTAGAGTTTATCAAAACTTTACATGTTTACTCTGAGAAAGACACAGAAAAAGAAAAGATAAGCCATAAACTGGGGAGAAAATAAGTATGAATTATGTATCAAACAAAGGACTTGTATGCAGAATATGTAAACAACCATCAAAACTCAACAACAAGTAAGAAGTCCAAAATTTTTTAATGGTGAAGATTTCAAAAGATATCTCACCAAGCAGAAGCATATGTGGCAAATAAGCTGATGAAAAGATGTTCACATAATTAATCATTAGAGGAATGCAAGTTAAAACCACAATATGACACCACTATACAACTATTAGAACAGCTAAATTAAAAAAAAAAAAAAAAGCTAACAATGCCATATGCTGACAAGGAGCAGAGTAATGGAACCCTCACACATTGCTGTAGGAATGCAAACTGATAGAGTCCGTATGAAGCTTTTACCTTAGTTTCATCCCTAACTAGTTTCTTATGAAGCTAAATATATACCTAACGTGAAACCCAGCAATCCTATTTCTAGCTAATTACTGAAATGAAATAGAAGCCTATGTTCACACAAAAAACAATATGCAAATGTTATAACTTTATGCATAACAGCCAAAAACTGGAAACAATAGAATATCCCTCAGCACAGGAGTGGATAAGCAAACTGTGGTACACCCATTCACTGAAATATTACTTAGCAATAAAAAGGAACAATCAATACATGCAACAACATGGATAATTCTCAAACGCATTGTGCTGAGTGAAAGAAGCCAGGCTGAAAAGGTTACATTCTGTATGATTTCCATTCTGGAAAAGACAAAGTATAGGATCAGAGAACACTTCAGTGGTTGCTAGTGGCTGTAGATGAGACAACTCTCATCTCCAGTCCCTGGAAACCACTGATCTGTTGAGGGAATTTTTTTAGAGGTATTATGGAACTGTTGGGTACCATGATTGTGGAGGCGGTTATAAGACTCTATGAATTTTCCGAAACTCATAAAACTGTATACCAAAAGGATTTTATTGTATGTGAATCTTAAAATAAGTTTAAAAGTAGAAAAAAAATTTTAATTACACTCAAGGCAGCAGACACTGGCCACGTGGCACCTTGGAAGGATTTGCAAAAAGGCATTGCAAATTCCCATGGTTTATTCACATTTCCAAGCACTCCTTGAGCAGAGACTAGGGGCTGGACTTAGCTCCACTCGCCTCCATTTTCTCCCCTGAAGCTCACGCAGTGCACACACTGCTCAGACTTTCCCAGTCACCTGCACGTGTGCTCAGTCACTTCAGTTGTGTCCAGCTCTTTGCAACCCCATGGAGTGTAGCCTGCCAGGCTCCTCTGTCTATGGTATTCTCCATGCAAGAACACTGGAGTAGGTTGCCATGCCCTCCTTCCGGGGATTTTCCCCACCCAGGGATCGAACCCATGTCTCCTGTGTCTCCTGCATTGCAGGCAGACTTTTTTTTTTTAAACTGCTGAGGCACCAGGGAAGCCCTCCCAGTCACCTAGGCTTGGATTATAATGGGCTGTTTATTTATCTGCTGTGAGTTTTTACAAAGAGCTTTTCTAACCCATCACCTTAGCCACAGCAAGCTGCTCAAAAGCTGGCAACAAATATTTGTTGAATGGATAAATGAATGATTCCCTGCCCCCGCTCCCAGAGCCCATCTCTGAACAGCCAATTCATGGAGCTCTTTCCTTTCTATGAAGTTCTAAAGGACTCATCTGTCTCTCTCATTTGTCACAACTAACAATAGAAGCAATGACTATTGACATAGCCATGGATAGGCAGGTTTCTTCCCAGCTAAATTGTAAGCTCTTTTATAGAGGGGAAAATATTCACAAACCTGTATTCCCCCGCAGAGCCTTCACTAGAGCCACATACATAAAAAGACTTTAATAAATTCAAGTCAAAGAAGCACAAATTTTTCTTTAAAATATATGGAGAGGAAAAATCAGGTTAAGATATGGATAAAGACATTTAGTTAAAAACATTTAGACAACCAACTCATTTTCATAACTGAAAAGGTTTTAATTTTCTTTCTTTAGCTAACGTGGGTATGCAGTTTTCAGTAAAGAATCCAAATGAACCCAAGGATTCATGTGAAGTAGAAAAATGCAGTGCTGATAAAAGTGGATATTCAAAATGTTTTCTTCTGTGTTTCCATAAATATGGCTTCTGTATTTCTATATATTCTTATATCTCTGGAGAGAAGCATGAACTATGAAAGGAGGCTGTTGCATGGAGGCATGGTTCAGCTCCCTCTGTGTTCGTAAGGTCATTCATCTCATAAATGGGGATCAACTACAACACCAAGCTGGTATCTTTCAGAGGCAGGAACACATGCAAAGTATTTCAGGATCTTCAGGGAAAGGGGGAAATAGCTATTGACAGCATTTTTAGGATGGATGTTGGTAATACATGTAGAGCCTTCTGAGCGTTCGAGACAGGTGAGCCAAAAGTGACTGCAGCCTCCATCACCACACCAATCACCAGGACTGGGCCATCCACTGCAACCCTGTGCTGCAATCAAGGTGTCACAGGCTTTATGGTTGCTATTAAATACATTTAGTTGAATAAAGTACAGTCAGCAACAGCCATATGGCCAAGCAAAGGACTAGAAGCAGGGGGCTGACTTCAGGATTTCATTCCAAAAGTGCAGGGCCTGCTTCCCACCCACATAACTCTCCCCCACAGACACAGCCAGAGAGCAGAAATGCTGTCGTTCCTTTAGGTCTGGGAGACTTAGGGCTTTGAGAAGCTCCCTTCAAATTTCCCTTGTAGTCTGAATCTCGTCTGCTCTGGAGAGAGACGCACAGGAGCCTGCGATTTTGGAGTCTTAGCTAAGGCTACGCACCCGTCCCCACACCTCTGCCTCTGCCTCCAAGAATGATCACTCTGACGCTCAGCCCTCTGATGTTCCCATGTACACTGACGAAGGAGGAGTCTGCCCAAGAGAGTGGGTGAGAGCAAAGCGCCAAATGGAGTAATACAGACCAGACCTCTGTCACTTACTTTCTGTGTGATCATGGGTAAGTTACTTAACCTCTCTGAGTTTCAGTTTCTTCATCTGCAAAAGAGAAATAATAATACTTATCTCACCATGTTGTGTGAGAACTAAATGAAACAGTGTACAAAAACAGCTCACTACAGGGCCATATACACAGTAAACATATAACCCATAAACAACAATGTTTTTAACATTCTTTATCTTTCTAAAGGCAACCTGGGGAAAGGAGAGAGGATACGACCTCAATTCTGCTATCTGTGTTCTCCAAAGGAAAACTTGAGCCTTCACCCTGGTGACTCCCTGTAAGAAATTCACAGTAGAGACATCTGCACCAAGCCTGACTCCAAGGTCTCCCAGCTCATGTGTCATGTATGACCTTCCTCTGACGTCAGCTGGAAAGCAAAGCTGCCCTCACTCAAAGACACAATAGGCCAGCAATTGCCAATTCTCTCCCTAGAGCCAATCTGCATGTGCTTACTGCTTTGAACAGGCCACTAGGTTGACTGCTTTCCAAGAAAGTTACTATTAAACAAAAGAGTCTGAATGCATGCAGTGGTGTCATAGGTACGTGTATGCATGCGTGCTAAGTCACTTCTGTCGTGTCCAACTCTTTGCTGACCCCATGGACCACAGCCCGCCAGGCTCCTTTGTCCACGGATTCTCCAGGCTAGAATACTGGGCTGGGTGTCCTTGCCCTCCTCCAAGGAATCTTCCCAACCCAGGAATCAAACCTATGTCTCCTTTATCTCCTGCATTGAGAGGTGGGTTCTTTACCACTAGTGCCACCTGGGAACCCTGATGGTGTCATATGCTGCTGCTGCTGCTAAGTCACTTTAGTCGTGTCTAACTCTGTGCAACCCCATAGACAGCAGCCCACCAGGCTCCCCCGTCCCTGGGATTCTCCAGGCAAGAACACTGCAGTGGGTTGCCATTTCCTTCTCCAATGCATGAAAGTGAAAAGTGAAAGGGAAGTCGCTCAGTCGTGTCCGACTCTCAGCGACGCCATGGACTGCAGCCTACCAGGCTCCTCCATCCATGGGATTTTCCAGGCAAGAGTACTAGAGTGGGGTGCCATTGCCTTCTCCATGGTGTCATATACCCACTGTTAAACTGAGTCCCAAGTCACAGGTGGAGCTGGCCCCTAATAGCAGCAGGGGCCACTGTGCTTGCTTCCCACACACACCTTGATTCTCTTCAGAACTCTTTGACCCTCTCCAGGACACCTGGAGAGCCTTAGAAACCCTTCAGACAGCCTAAGGCTCATGGCCTTAGCAACACTCCCCAGAGACACAGATTCTCTGACCCACCTCAGGGCTCCTACCAGAGAGTTTTGCAGGTGTTTTTCAACCTAGTCCTTGAGGCAATATTAAAAATTCAAGCTCTGCACTTCATAGTAAGACTATTTACAATAGCCAGGACATGGAAGCAACCTAAATGTCCACTGACAGAGGAATGGATAAAGAAGATATGGTACGTATATACAATGGAATATTACTCAGCCATAAAAAGAATGAAATAATGTCATTTGCAATGACATGGATGGACCTGGAGATTGTCATACTGACTGAAGTAAGTCAGACAGAGAAATACAAATATCATATGATATTGCTCATATGTGGAATCTTAAAAAATGGTACGAACGAACTTATTTACAAAATAGAAATAAAGTCACAGATGTTGAAAACAAACTTACAGTTACCCAGGGAGAAAGGGATAAATTGGGAGATTGGGATTGACGCATATACACTACCATATATTAAATAGATAACTAATAAAGACCTATTGCATAATACAGGGAACTCGGCTCAATACTTTGTAATGGCCTATATGGGAAAGGAATCTAAAACAGAGTGGATATATGTATACATATAATTGAATCACTTTCTGGTACAGCCGAAAATAACACAACATTGTAATTCAACTATACTCCAATAAAAATTAATTTAAAAAATAATTCAAGCTCTAATCTGACTGATACTGGTCAAGTAGTTCACTATTTAAATAACAGAATAACAGAACCTAGCTGGGATAGTTGAATGAGACTTCTAAAACACTTGAATTTGATGACATATGGCAGGTAAGTGCCAAAAATAGAAAGGTTGGCTCATGAGGTAGAATGAATGCCATGACCCTGTTACGAAGGGTAAGAGCTATTCAGGCATGGGGCACAAGGGGAAAGAGGGTTTCCCAAGGAGCAAGGTTGCTGCCCTGGGAGCTCTTTATTCCCTAACAACAAATCCTAGCTCCAGGGTAGTCATAAATGCAGCAGCTCCTTCCTCGCTAAGATATCAATATTCCAAACACTGGACTCTTGCCAGTGTTGCAAAGGCCTTTTAAGAACTAAGAGGCAAGGAAGAGCTTTCTCAGCAGCTTCCAGTCAATTCTGAAGAAATGCCTCTCATTTTTTTTCTACCAGAAAGCAATTTTCAAAGGACCTGAAGCCAGGAGGGGAACTCAAAGGTGGAGGTTTATTGCCATCTAGAGGACACAGAGTCACAGTGCAAAACGAGTGTGACCCAGGAGATGTTCTGCAGGGAGTTTTTCCCTCTAGGACACCACAGCCTCCCATGGGGCAGGAAGTCAGGGACTGACAGCCTGTGAGCCATCCAAGGAGGAAAGAGGTATTATGTAGACAACTTTCACTTTAAAAAGCAAAATACCATCCCAATCTTTGCATCCACTGTTTTGAAATGCTTGGTTATTTTTTTTTTCTTTTTCCAAGTTTTTTTCCCCTCTTAGTTTCTTGGAGATTTTTCTCTACCAGAGATTCTCACAGATCCTTCTCTAAGGGTGGCTCAGCCACAGTCTCCCTGGTGCTGAAGGGCTGTGCTAAACCCAGGGTTATATATAGGCTTACCATCACAGATGCTCTCCCATGGTGGGTATGATGTGGAGGGAGGCAGGGTTTGATATGTGAGCCATCTGAAAGTGACAGAATGCACTCTGTGCTTCTTCCTCTTCGATCCACACTTTCATCCACTGTGTCCTGACACCCACCCCCATTATTTCCCTGAAACTGATCCTACCAGTGTTCCCACCCTATGTTCTTGTTCAACCTTCCCTTAATGGGCCTATACACCTGCGTGAGACTTCCTCCCCTAACTTTCTGACTGCTGCTTCTTACCTTCCTTTCAGGCCTCATCTTTCTCTGCCTGTGTCTTATGTGTTAATGCATCCTCTGACTTCTGTCCCTGTTTTTTTTTTATGTTTGTTTTGTCCCACTTCTAAACAGAGGTCCTCAAACTTTCTTGGACATAGCATCAACAGGAGAATTTTCAAAACTACATACGGCCAGACCCCTACAGACTCTCCTTTGGGGACAACTGCGTTTTTTAAGTTCCTCGTGTGATTCTGATGTGCACCAAAAGTTGAGAAATACCGCATTGCTCCCAGAAAATGTCACTCATCATCATTGGTTGCTGACTCTAGAATCACACACATTGTGAAGTTCCAAATCTTCCCATAACCAGTGTCCCACTGGCTCTTACGCATTCCTGAGAATGCATTTGAAGCCTCCAGCAAAAGTGTCACCAAGTACTTTTGGAGTTCCCCAGGGTGACTCACACATGTTCACAGACACACCCAGCCCATAGTTTCTATCTTAATTTCTATCTTAATTTCCACTGTCACCTCCTGATCCCCTACCCTCTTGGCTGGGTGTTACTTCGTCCATTAGGCACCCTGCTGTTTCTGCTGGGCACCACAGCCTCTTCCCTCAGTCAAGGCTGGTGGGAGGCAACCAAGCTGACAATGTTCTGCTGAACAGTACGCATAGCAGGTCATCTTGGGCTGGTGCGGGGGGGGAGGGGGGGGATATTCCCCCAGAAGCAGAGTCTGAGGCAAGAATTTGGGTGCAGGTGATTTATCTGGGAGGTGCTCCTGGAATTGAGAGTGAAAGAATGCAAGGGTGAGATGGAAGGAAGAAAAGATAGTTCAAGGATAAGCTATTCAGGTCACCAATGAGAAACAGGGTCTGGTTCAATCATAGAGGATATCTCCAAAGCCGTCCTCCTGAAGGAGGGATGGCTGTTCCCAGTGCCCCTTGAGTGAGAAAACAATGACTCCCCTGCATTTCTAGGCAATTGCATGCAGGCCAAGAGGACTCCGACAGAATCGGAGAAGGCCCCCCAGAGCAGACGTCAGAAAATGATGAAGTACATCTGCATTCCCCAGGAGGGTTCACCACAGCTACAACGGAAAGTAGGGGTAGACAGGAGGGAGGGGATGTGGGGCCGAGGCCTCTGCCATACTCTCCTCCTTTTATGCCACGCTCTGTAGGAAGGGCCTCAAAGACCCAGTATGGTTTTCAGACAGTCAGTCTTTACAGTTTTTCTTTATAGCCTCCAATACACACTAACCCCTGGTTAGAGGTTGAATTCAGGGCATCACCCCACCCCTCCTTGTGAGCCAAAGACTGAGCATCTGAGCCACAGGGCCCTGTGCACGCATCTGCTGCACTCGAGAGTCTATACAAGCTCCTAGAAGGCAAGAGCAGATAAAAAGCCTTATTCTCCTCTACAGAGATCCTCCAGCCCCAACAAGCTTCCCCATATGTCCACGTATGTCTGAACACCTGTGTGCTACTGGCTTTCTATGTATGTCCACACCGGATCTTCCCTGAGCACCTTAAATCCAAATGCCTACCAGCTGCCTCTCCCAGGCAACTCAAACTCAACACAAACAAACCTCAGTTCACCATCTGCCTTCCGTCCCCACCGTGAATCCTCCTTCCATTTCTGAATCTTCATCGTCATGAATGACACCTCTAATGCCTGGTAGCCCACAATAGAAATCTGAAAATCAGTCCAGACTTGACCTCTTCTTTTTCCATCTATATCCAGTTAATAACAAATCCCTTTCCATTAACAGTGAAATTTGCCTGAAGTGAATTTGCCCAAAATGTGTTAACTTGAAACCTACTTGCCTAATGATTAACTTCCTAATTTTTTTTTTTTTTGCCAAAATTCTGAATTAGGGTTTATAAATTAAGATTTTTATAACCAATTTGTCCAAAGATATTTTGAACCTAATTTTGTACTTTTTAACATTAATTATATCTTAGTTTTGTAGCATAGCTTTACCACTAGTATGATTATTTTGGACATTTTTGAATGCCCTTTTTGTGTTTTGGGGCTTCCCTGGTGGCTCAGATGGTAAAGAGGCTGCCTGCAATGCAGGAGACCCAGATTCAATCCCTGGGTCGGGAAGAGTCCCTGGAGAAAGGATTTTGTACATTTTTAAATGCCCTTTTTCTCTTTTACATACTTTTCTACATTTCAAGTATTTTTTGAAATGTGCTATTTCTGGCAATAAATACTTGTAAAATCTGCAGTATTTCAAAAAGAACTTATCAAATTCATCCATTTATATTTTTTCTTTCATCGTTTGTCTGTTTTCAGATATAGTTTATGTATGCATTAACCAAATAGCATATTTGACATCCATTGGCATCTGGTAGCAAAAAATCAAAAACTATGAAAAGCTGTTTGGAAAGACATGTCCACAGAAAGACCGGAACCCAAATGTTCATTGCAGCATTATTCATAATGCTCTCTGGTGCCAAACTGTAAATAACCCAAATGCCCATCAGTTAATAAGTGGAATACAACTTAGCAATAAAAAAGAATGAAATACTAATATAGGCAATAATATAGATTAATTTCAAAAACATGAGCAAAAGAAGTCAAAACAAAAGACTATGTGTTACGATTCTATATATATGAAATTCTAGGAAACTATAATGAGAGAAAACAGATCAGTGGTTGCCTGGGGCCAGGGGTCAAAAGAGGGATCAATGGCAAAAGGTCATCATGGAGAAACTGAGGTGCCAGGAGCTTAAGCTGCTTGTCATTTCCACCAGAAAGTAAGCTGGTTCAAATTCAGGTTCTGTTTTCACAACTCATGCTGCATCATTGATCACAAGTTTCCTAACATTTGTCTCATTCTGGTTCATGTCCTAAGACACATCAACTTTCTTGGATCCAGAACAGTGTTTCCAGTTTTTGTTTTTTTTTTAATTATTATTATTGTTCCCATAAGAAGCCTTTTTAGATTCTTTTCTCCTAATTGCCTCCCCCATGATATAATGTACCTATTTATATACTGCAGCCCTTTGGCCCAAGGCCACAGAATTTTGTAATAGCTAAAGGTTTTGCCTCCTCAAATCAATCTGTACCCCCTCAAAGGCAGGCAGTATTTTCTAGATTTTACCTTCTCAATAGATAAGGAAACCTTAGTGACCTCCTATTTGTATGGCAGAGGTGGTAACAGCAACTCAGTAAAGAGCAGTGCTAAAAAGGGCCAATCACATACTACCATAGCTTCATAGAGACTTAAAAGACTTTAGTTCCACAAGCCCTGATGTAGCTATTCTGCCTGTAACTATGGGTCTGTTTTGGCACCTGACACTGACGGAAGGATGCTTCCCAAATCTCCAGAGATAGGCAACCTGAGTTCATACCAGGTGTGTAGCTGATTCAGCTAAGCGCAATCAAATAGACAAATCTCCTTGGCAACAGAGCACCTGGCTTTGTATTACCACCCGAAATATACGTGCATGACACAGTCACGCTTTCAATGCGTGCCCATGTTAGTTGAAATCCAATCAGTTTCTATCTTTCAGCTTTAGAAATTTAGCTAAGATTATATACTGACACATGGATCTAATGTGAATGAAAATAGAATCCTAAAAATAGGTGATATAATCTGCCCTATTTCAAGCTATTCAATCAACAAATATTTATTCAGAGCTATATAACACAAAGAAATATAAGCTACTAACTCTGAGTGAACTCTGGGAGTTGGTGATGGACAGGGAGGCCTGGTGTGCTGCGATTCATGGGGTCGCAAAGAGTCAGACACGACTGAGCTACTGAACTGAACTGACTCAGCTCTGCCCTTAAGAGAATGTCCATCTAGCTGTGGAAATAAGATGTATGTACAATTAATGTGGGCTTTCCAGGTGGCACAGTGATGAATAATCCTCCTGCCAATGCAGGAGACACGGGTTTCATCTCTGGGTTGGGAAGATCCCCTGAAGAAGGAAATGGCAATCCACTCCAGTATTATTGCCTGGGAAATCCCATGGACAGAGGAACGTAGTGGGCTACAGTCAATGGAGGTCTCAAGAGTCAGACACGACTTAGCGACTAAGCAACAATAACAGTTAATGTGACTGTTTTCTGTTGAACATCAAATTAGTGGGCTAACCTCAGAGAAGATGAGGGTAACAATAATGGCTACTACTTGCTGAGTACATTTAGGCAAAAAAGAGCACTAATTATTTCACACACATTATCCCACTGAATCTTCATCACATTATTAACAGGTTGGTACTACTATCTCCTACTTATTAATGAACTCATCTCCATTCCCCCAAAACAGTTTCTTTCTTATTATTCTGAGAATCCTCTGAAGGCAGCTCAAGTGTGTGCTCTTAACTAGTTCTATTAACTATTCCATGGGGTTTGATATTTTCCTCCTTTTCTATTCCAGCTTTAGGGCACTATCTCTTGCAATGCAAATAGCCACTGTGCCTTCATCTGTTGCTGTATAACAAACCACCCAAATTTTCATGGCTTAAAACATCAAGAATATATTACTTCCATTGACTCCATGGATTGATCAAGTTGTTTTTTGCTTCATTGGTGTCATTTGGGACTCTGGGATGGCCTGATCCAAAATGACTTCATCATGGCTGGGAAGTGGTGCTGGTTGTCAGCCAGGAGCCTCACCCTTCTTGTCATGTGGCTGCTTGGGCTTTCTCACAGCATGGGGAGTGAATTCCCAGATGGAGTATTCCAAGCAGCACAATTAGATGTTGAAGATATCTGGAAGCCCACCCTCTGAAGTTACAAAGCCACATTAGCAAGTGAAGAGTAACTAAAGAGCCTCTTGATAAATGTGAAAGAGGAGAGTGAACAAGCTGGCTTAAAACTCAACATTCAAAATCTAACATCATGGCATCTGGTCCCATTACTTCATGGCAAATAGATAGGGAAAAGGAGGGAAACAGACAAACAGTTTATTTTCTTGGGCTCCAAAATCACTGCAGATGGTGACTGCAGCAATGAAATTAAAAGACACTTGCTCCTTGGAAGAAAAGTTATGACAACTCTAGACAGCATAATAAAAAGCAGGGACATTATTTTGCCAACAAAAATCAATATACTCAGAGCTATGGTTTTTCCAGTAGTCACGTATGGATGTGAGAGTTGGACCATAAAGAAGGCTGACCACTAAAGAATAGATGCTTTTGAAATGTGGTGCTGGAGAAGACTCTTGAGAGTCCCTTGGACTGCAAGGAAATCAAATCAGTCAATCCTAAAGGAAATCAAGCCTGAATATTCATTGGAAGGACTGATGCAGAAGGTGAAGCTCCAATACTTTGGCCACCTGATGCAAAACACCAACTCATTGGAAAAGACCCTGATGATGGGAAAGATTCAGGGCAGGAGGAGAAGGGGGCAACAGAGGATAAGATGGTTGGATGGCATAACCAACTCAATGGACAGGAGTTTGAGCAAACTCCAGGAGATGGTGAAAGACAGGAAAGCCTGTTGTGCTGCAGTCCATGGGGTCACAAAGAGTAAGACACAATTTAGCAACTGAACAGTAATACATTGGTCAAGGCAAGTCACAGGACCAATGCAGACCAATGTAGATTCAAGGGAAAGAGAAGTAAATTTCACCTCTTAATGAGATGGGTGACATACGTTTGAGGTTATATTTAATGCCCTGTTGCCACCAAAACCACCACCACCAAAGCTTAACAAAAGACACCACTACTGCTTCAATTGCATAGTGTCATTTGGTCCAAAGCACACGATGCCTTGTGTTGACAGTGCCAATGTCTGCACTGCTAATACCAGCAATGTTATTACTCATTACTAGAAAATTGCCACTCCAGTACTCTTGCCTGGAAAATCCCATGGATGGAGGAGCCTGGTAGGCTGCAGTCCATGGGGTCGCGAAGAGTCGGACATGACAGAGACTTCATTTTCACTTTTCACTTTCATGCATTGGAGAAGGAAATGGCAACCCACTCCAGTGTTCTTGCCTAGAGAATCCCAAGGATGGGGGAGCCTGGTGGGCTGCCGTCTATGGGGTCGCACAGAGTCGGACATGACTGAAGCGACTTAGCAGCAGCAGCAGCAGCAGCAGCAAATTACCATAAAGTTACAGGAGCCATTCCTCATTACTGTCAATATTACAAAAATCAATGGTACCCAAAATCTGTTTCCTCATTATCCAAACAAGATTTTAATGAAACTGCTTTGGGAATTTTACACTGGGTTGGCCAAAAGTTTTGTTCAGATATTTCTGTAACATCTTGCATCCAAACAAACTTTTTGGCCAGTCCAGTATGTAGACACCAGCGATGGTGATCTCAGGCCTCAGGTCTGTCTGTAGGCAATGAACCAGGATCGGAGGGTGTTACATAGCACAGCATCAGGCCTGGGGCTACCACCTCATTTCCTAGAAATGACTGAGTTGTAACATGTACTGTATCTAAACCTAAGTTCAGACCCCTGCTTCATACAGAGGTAGAAGGAGGTCAGTGACTTGAAACTATACTAAAATGTCAATAACAATTCAAAATCCTTCCCCAGAGCAATGAACACCAGGTATTTTTCACTGTCATTAACAAATGGAACCAGAAAGGAAAGTCCAGTAGGAGGGCTACCTGAGAAAGGTGAGCTCATGCCACATGCCAGGCCTTGATGTTGCCAAATATTTGGAACATGCCACCTAATGTAATCCTAAACTACAAGTTATATGATGATGCTCCCATTTCACAGGTGAGCTCTTTTTTTTTTTTTTCAGCTGCACCGAGTCTGAGTTGCAGCATGTAAGACCTTAGTTGCTGCATGCAGGATCTTTTAGTTGCAACATGTGGGATCTAGTTCCCCGACCAGGGATGAAACCCAAGACCCTGCTTTGGGAGCATGGAGTCTTAACCACTGGACCTCGAGGGAAGTCCCAGCTGAGCTCAACGAGACTTAACAGCTTAAGCCAGCCGCCTGAAGCTGCACATGCATTGGACGCTGAGCCAGGATTCCCTCCCAGGTCTCCCTGACTCCCAAGCAAAGCCTCTTTGCTGTAGCGCTACACTGTCTCCCTAGGATGCCTTGAACATTTTGCATCCCTATCATCTGGCTCCACAACCTTCACCTTATCCACGAAGACTCAATATTTGCTGGTGAGAGAAGAAGAATTTCCCCATTATGCTGAAGACAGCCTGGATAACAGTCCATCACAATCGCATCCTCTACAGACACAGCCAGTACCAACAGTGAACCTCCCTGGCTTTTAAAAGGCTTTTTTTCATTGAGAGAAATTGAATCTTGCTGCTTTTTCTTTTTAGCTGGAAACTTTAGGAAAGCTAAAAAGAAATCATGTTAACTGACAAAATTCCGACTCCCTATGGTGGTAAACATACACAGTATTCTTTAGCTGGAATGTCATTGTCAATTTATCTATCCATTTGTCAGCCAAAATTATGAACCCACCAAGTAAAATTGCTTTCTCAAAAAGTCAGATTTCCCCCTTGCTCACAGAAATGATCAAAGAGAGAAAAGAACAACACTAATGTCTGATTCCCATGACCGAACTTGGTTCATGGCTTACCCTGAACTCATGCTTCAAGTTGTTTCCAGCATCTAATTGGTTCTAACAGGCACAGAGAATAAAGGATTTTCTGGGGGAAAATTATGTGCCCTCTAAATGACTATAATTTGGCAAAAAAAAAAAGGGCTTCCCTGGTGGCTCAGACAGTAAAGGGTCTGGCTGCAATGCAGGAGACCTGAGTTCAATTCCTGGGTCAGGAAGATCCCTGGAGAAGGAAATGGCAACCCACTCCAGTATTCTTGCCTGGAGAATCCCATGGACAAAGGAGCCTGGTGGGCTACACCCCATGGGGTCGCAGAGTCAGACATAATGGAGTGACTAACACACAATCCTTGAAATATGAATCCTTGAAATATTTCAGTGAGAACTACAAGAAGATATGTGGGGCTTCTCTGGTGGCTCAGTGGTAAAGAATCTGTCTGCCAATGCAGAAGACTCAGTTCCATCCCTGACCTGGGCAGATCCCACGTGCTGCAGAGCAACTAAGCCTGAGAGCTACAACTACTGAGCCCATGCTCTAGAGCCTGTACTCCGCAACAAGAGAAGCCACCACCACAATAGAAACCTGTGCACCACAGCAAGAGAACAGCCCTGCTTGCCACAACTAGAGAAAAGCCTGCACAACAACTAAGACCCAGCACAGCCAAAAATAAATCATTTAAAAAAAAAATAAGATATGTATGAGAGAAACGCCATGAATCACATTTTACAGGCAGTAAACAAGATCCAGAGAGAAACTGAGTGATTTATGTAATATCACAAAGAGAACCTGAAATTTAAACTCAAAGGTGTCACCCTCCACTTTGTGATTACTTCCTTGAAAATTATGCTTCTCACAAACCAGCATCCTACCTGGATCCTAAATTCAGTGTTGCCAGGATGTCTGAATAGAATGAACCATTTATATCCATTCAGAAGTCTAAATGCAAGTGTTCTGCTGTCAGAATATTAACCCTAGCATGATTCATCTACTCTCTATCAAGTGTAGTACCAATTTCTGTCTTGTTTCCGGCTTTAATCCATCACAACTGTCACCTAAAGCATTTTTTTTAAAGCACAGGTACTTCAAGTTGAAGAGTTTCACTAACGAATATAACCCTTTATCTAATATTTTAGCTAAGCTTGCAGACATAGACCAGAAAAACCATTTAATTCTCAGGAAAGATAGAATCTAATCTTAATTCCATTAAGATAAGAACAAATGAGCTAGCTATTTTGCCCTGTCAATGAGCTATTTTGTTTGAATATTCTACAGGAGTAAAGCTGTCATGCCAGAAGGCCACAGTAGATGGATGAACTTCCTGAGCACTTTTTTAGGTGATCCAGACTCTGCTAAAATTTCATCTTATCAGCAAACAGCATGTAAAAGAAAACCTATGCAACCACGTGGATGCAATTGTTTTCTCCTTTCCAGCAGCACACTAAACACAGAGGCAAGAATCTACATTTTTTTCAGGCACCATGGAGGTGTCACACAGACAATGACTAGGTCTCCCTCGTGTCCAGATGCCATTCAGGCACCACATGGTCAGTTGCCAAGCAGCTATCAGGGTGAGAGACCCCACTCCCTTGTCTCCACTTAGCACATGAGATCAATGTCCTGCCCAAATTCAATGCTTGAAACAGATCTAGTAGGGAGCAATGGGAATGTAGCCACTGTAAGGAAAGAATAATATTGACAATCCCAAATGGTGAATTGTTACAAATCCAAATCTCAAATTTTCAATGTAGGGGGAAGATGAGACAGAGAGAGGGAAAATAACTTGAAAATATAGGAAGATATAATGAATACTCTCCTAACTTCTGATTTAGCAGCTCTATTTTCTCTCTGTCATTCTCTCAACAGAGCAATCAAAATGTGATTTGAAAAAAATGTTTCCTTTTATGCATGAGCACTCACTATGTGCCTGATGTTACATAAACACTTTATAAATACAATTTCTTTGTCATCTTCATAGTCCAGTAGATTCTAGGGTTATGCCCCATTTTACTGGTGGGAAAAACAGAAGTTCAGGGAAGTTAACTGACTTTTCCAAAGTCACACAGGTGGTAAGCTGCAAGCTAAATTACACAATAAAAGAAACAATTTTTTTTATAATCCAAGATAATGGTTCCTGACCCTGGTCACATTCAAAATAACTGGTTAGTCTTTAGCCTAAGATACCAGTGCCTGGGTCTCCCTCTACAAATTTTTATTTAATTAATCCAGGTGGGGTCCAGGAAATGTTGTTTTAGTTTGTTTTAGGTTTCCTTAGGTGATTTTAACATGTAGCCAGGGGAGAAGGGGATTAACAGAGCATAACATAGTTGGATGGCATCACCAACTCGATGGACATGAGTTTGAGCAAGCTCCAGGAGTTGGTGATAGACAGGGAAGCCTGTGGTGCTGCAGTCCATGGGGTCACAGTTGGACATGACTGAGCAACTGAACTGAACCGAGGGTTAAGAGCCACTGGAATATGTCTAATAGAATGTGTTAGTGGTTCTCAAACTTTAGCATGCATCAAACTCGAGAATCTTCCAGAGTTTCTGATTCTGTAGGTCTGGGTGCGACCTGAGAATCTGCACTTCTAACAAGTCCTGAAGTGATGTTGCTGGTGCTGTGTTGACACTTTGAAAATTGCTATCATATAGAAAGATTAAATACGGCTGAACTGGCTAGATGCTCACCACACCTGTTTTCTCTTCTTGGATACACAGGTAAACTACATTTCCCAGCCTCCTTAGCATCTAGATGGGATCACATGACTAATTCTCATCAATGGTATATGAGTGGAAATGATTTATCACTTTGGGTCTGAGGCACTTAAGAGTAAGTGAACCTTTTTCATGCTGTCTCTCTCTTTTCTTGTTTGTTAGCCAAGATGCAGAGGAGCCAGTTTCTGAGACCCTATAAGATAGAAACACTGAGTCTCTAAATGACTGCATGGAACACACAAATACCATTCCCAAGGACCCACATAGACTATCATATAATTAAACAATAAACCTTTATTGTTTCTTATAAACCGCTAAGATTTATAAGGGTTTTTTTTTTTTCAGCAGTTAGCCCTGACCAGATGAAAACACTGCACTAGTAGAACTATGACTTTGCCTGCAAGCCGTGAAACTGCTCTGAGCCTCAGTTTAATCATATATGGATGAGAAATCGACTAAAATAAGCTCAAAGATCTCTTTCATCCCCAACACTTTATGACTCTATGAAAATAGTAATAATTCCTAAGCGGAAACACTATTAAACACAAAGAGAAAATAAGAATTTCTGCTTTATTCAGCATTGTTTAAGGTACCACCGGGATACAGAAGAGTATAGGAGACTTCCCTGGTGGCACACTGGATAAGAATCCACCTGCCAATACAGGAGACACGGGTTTGATTTTTGGTCCGAGAAGATTTCACATGCTGTGGAGCAAGTAAGCCTATGTGCCACAACTACTGAAGCCCACGTGCCTAGAGAAGCCCACAACAACCGAAGCCACAGCAGTAAGAAGCCCGGACACCACAACTAGAGAAAGCCCAAGCAAAGCAATGAAGACCCAGCACAGTCAAAAATAAATAAGTAAAAATTATTTTCAAAAAAATTTTTAAAAGAGCATAAGGCTATTCCTTACACACCTAAACATCAAGCTAAAAAAATAAAATTCAAGTCTGTGATGCCACAGTAAGCAATACAGGAAAATGATAAGCCTACCTTCTGCCTGAAGTCAAAATATGATAAAAGCAAAGATTCTAATAAATTCCTGGTATGTGCTAATGACAACCCAATCTCTCTGGAGATAAAACAAGTAATGGAAACAGAGTCCTGCACTTAAATCAGACCAACAAATATAGACTAGACAATGAGAGCTATTCCAGACTTACTTCTGAACAACAAGAACTGGTTCTTGGTCTGAAGAGGGGTGTAGTTTTGAAAGAAAGCAATCAAGATCAAAATAAAGGAAGAAAATGATGAGTGTAGTATCCTTAATCATGGCAAAAAATTTCCATTAGCTACCCACAGTAAGATTTTCTAGACTTTTAAATGAATATAAATGTTATTAATCACAGCTGCCAATGCAAACCAAAAAGCAACAACAGATATAAAAAAAAAGACAAAGCAACCCAAACCAACACTAAAGATGGTCCTCAAACCACAAAAGAACAAAAGAGAAAGGGAAGAAAAAAGATCTACAAAAACAAACCCAAAACAATTAAGAAAATAGTAATAGGAGCATACATACCGATAATCACATTAGTCACAGCTTCCTTTGCATCTAGACAGCTCCCACATGTGTTTTAAGGGATAAGCACAGAGATAGAATATGATAGGTGATATGACATGATATACAAAAAAAAGAATCTATCATTGTGCCCATGTAAGTAATAAATGCCATTTTAACAAATTTTCTTATCAAATCCTTCCCCTTGCCATGTTAGCATCTAATTTGTCATTAAAACCATACTGAACGGCTGAATATACAAATAAATTGCTTATGGGAATAATGACAGAGCAAAACTGAAATTTACTTTTAAGACAGCAAGTTATAGCTAACATTTTTTTCCTCTCAAAACTGATACCAAAACAATGTAGATCCTATGGTAGAATTAATCAGAATTGCAAAGAACAGTGATCACAGATAATTTACTAAAATGCCTCACGGCTTAGGCTGACAGCTCAGTATGAGAAAAGCAATTGATTTTAGGCTAATGTACATACATAAACAGATTAAAAATGATAAAATATATTTCTACAGAGACAACAATAATTACATATTCTTGGCAAACATGTGTTGATTAGCTACCACTGTGCTAGGGAAGCAGGGTCAGTAAAACTGAGTCCTGGCCTTCAGGTTGTTCAGAATCTCCCAGGATAGACAGAGTTGGTATAATGAACTACCATCAAGGCCATCATCACTGCTTGTCGAGGTGACTGCAATATGCACATGCCGCCTACTTTGCTTCCTTCCAATTCATTCTACCCTGCAACAAGAATAATGTTGCTAGAACAGGAAACTCTACCCAGTGCTCTGTGGTGACCTAAAGGGGAAGGAAATCCAAAAAAGAGGGGATTATATGTGTATATATAACTGACTCACTTTGCTGTACAGCAGAAACTAACACAATATAAAGCAGCTATACTCCAATAAAAATTAATTTAAAAAAATAAAAATTTTTTAAAAAGAATTATCTTTCTAGAGATGTCTGTTCCTCCTTGGTGCAGAGACTGCTTAATCCTGGGCCTTGCAGGTTGATTTTTCTCTCCTTCTAGACTCAAGGCCTCTGTCACAGCCGTGCTCTGCCAACTCATGGTCAGGCAAGGAGCATGCTAGCGTGATCCCCCTCTTCATCATATTTATTGGAGCAGGAGGTACTGGAGCAGCACTGTATGCCTTGTGCCTGGCAAGACGTTGCTCAATCCAGATGTCAGTTGGGACAGAAAGAATAACCGAGAATCCTGGAACAGACTAGGTCCCAATGATCAATACAAGTTCTACTCAGTGAACACAGCTGACAGTAAACTGAAGAAAGAGGGTCCAGACGTCTAAATGAGATGTTTTGCTATAAAACTGCTTAGGACGAAGGTCTTCCAGAAGCCACTGCACAATTTCCCATGTAACCAGGAAATCTCTCCCCTAGAAATACATAAAATCATGTTAGGATTTGCACAGACTAATAAATAATCTGAGACTCTAAAAAAAAAAGAGAATATTTTTTTCTAAAACCTGTCACTCATCAGTTAAAAACTGTCTATAGCTTCCCACTGACTCCTGAGAGCAACATCCAAAAGGCTTTACCTAGCAGATAAAACCCTTCATCATCTGGCCCTCTTAACCCACTCCATCCCCATTTCTACTCTTCAGCATAAAACCTATTAATCTCTTGTTAGGTCAGGCTCTCTGGGAAGCAGATCCAAGATGGGAATAGATGTGCAAGAGACTTATTGGGGAAAATGCCTGTGAAGGGTAACAGTGGAGGAGCAGGAGTAGGCAGGGAGAGACTTCGGATTTCAACGCAGGTCTGACACCTATTCGCTTCCCAGATGGCACAGTGGTAAACAATCTGCCTGCCAATACAGGAGACACGGGTTTGATCCCTGGGTGAGGAAGATCCTCTAGAGAAGGGAATGGCAACACATTCTAGCATTCTTGCCTGGGAAATCCCACGAACAGAGGAGCCTATCAGGCTACAATCCATGGGGTTTCAAAAAGTGGAATATGACTCAGCATGCACACACAGTCTGACACCTATGAAAGGATAGGAAAGAGGGTGACTAGGTGGGAAGTTTTAGACTGCAGGCAACTCTAAGAAAGTCTCAGCAATGCTGCCAGGGGGTTCTCGAGGCCAAGTTGGCCAGTAGAGGAGCCCCACATCATACAGGGATAATTGTTTATTTTGTTTGTCCTCCTATCAGATGAGAGAGAGGGGGAGGGAGGAAAGAGGAGAGGAGGAGAAGGGAGGGAAGGGAAAGAGAAGGAAGGGAATGGCAGGGGAAAAGAAGGGAGGGCAGGGAGGGGAAGGTAAGGGAGAGAAGGGGAGAGGAGAGAGAGCAGGGAGGTATGGGGCAAGAGGAAAGAGGAAAAAGAGAGAGAGAGAGAGACTGCGTCTTTCTTGTTCACCATGGCACACCCAATGACTCTCTCAGTATGACATATAATTAAAACTTAGTAAATATATACTAAATGAATGCTGAACTAAGCTTGATGGAGGCACAGAGGAAGAAGCCAGTCATCATGTCTTGGGGGGAAATGGGAGTAAGTATTCACCGAGATGCTTAAAATATTAAGACTGAGTTATGACTACTGGAAGGCTCTAAATCACACAATGTGACTTCCAATCTGGTCTTCTCTGACTTCTATCAACAATGGCAGACACAAAAATAGAACAAACATAGGAGGACAGGTCCACTTCCTTTTCTGAGTTCATTTCAATTCAGTCACTCAGTCATGTCCAACTCTTTGCAACCCCAAGGACTGTAGTACACCAGGCTTCCCTGTCCATCACCAACTCCCGGAGTCTCAAACTCATGTCCATTGAGTCAGTGATGCCATCCAACCATCTCATCCTCTGTTGTCTCCTTGTCCTCCCGCCTTCAAACTTCCCCAGAATCTGGGTCTTTTCCATTAAGTCAGTTCTTCCCATCAGGTGGCCAGAGTATTAAAGTTTCAGCTTCAGCATCAGTCCTTCCAATGAATATTCAGGACCGATTTAGGATTGACTGGTTGGATCTCCTTGCAGTCCAAGGGACTCTCAAGAGTCTTCTCTAACACCACAGTTCAAAAGCATCAATTCTTTGGCACTCAACTTTCTTTATAGTCCAACTCTCACATCCATACATGACTACTGGAAAAACCATAGCTTTGACTAGATGGACCTTTGTCAGCAAAGTAATGCCTCTGTTTTTTAATACACTGTCTAGGTTTGTCATAGCTTTTCTTCCAAGGAGCAAGCATCTTTTAATTTCATGGCTGCAATCACCATCTGCAGTGATTTGGGGGCCCAAGAAAATAAAGTCTGTCACTGTTTCCATTGTTTCCCCATCTATTTATTATGAAGTGATGGGACCAGATGCCATGATCTTAGTTTTCTGAATGTTGAGTTTTAAGCCAGCTTTTTCACTCTCCTCTTTCACTTTCATCAAGAGGCTCTTTAGTTCTTCTATTTCTGCCATAAGGGTGGTGTCATCTGCGTATCTGAGGTTATCGATATTTCTCCCGGGAATCTTGATTCCAGCTTGTGCTTCATCCAGTCTGGCATTTCACATGATGTACTCTGCATATAAGTTAAATAAGCAGGATGACAATATACAGCCTTGACGTACTCCTTTCCCAATTTGGAACCAGTCCATTGTTCCATATCCAGTTCTAACTGTTGCTTCTTGACCAGCATACTGATTTCTCAGGAGGCAGGTAAAGTGGTCTGATATTCCCATCTCTTAATTTTCCATAGTTTGTTTTGATCCACATAGTCAAAGGCTTTGGCATATTCAATAAAGCAGAAGTAGATGTTTTTCTGGAACTCTCTTGCTTTTTCTATGATCCAACAGATGTTAGCAATTTGATCTCTGGTTCCTCTGCCTTTTCCAAATCCAGCTTGAACATCTGGAAGTTCTCGGGTTACATACTGTTGAAGCCTGGCTTGGAGAATTTTCAGCATTAATTTGCTAGCATGTGAGATGAGTGCAATTGTGCAATAGTTTGAACATTCTTTGGCATTGCCTTTTCTGAAGAAGTAGAAATTTCTTCATATTGGAGCATAATAGCTTTACAATATTGTGTTGGTTTCTGCTGTACAGTGAAGTGAAGCAGGTATATGTGTACATATACCCCCTCTCTCTTGGTCCTTGTTCCCACCCACTCCCTGCCTCATCCCGCCTACCCCCTGCCTCATCTCACTCCTCTAGGTCATCACAGAGCACCAAGTTAAGCTCCCTGTGCTATATGGCAGGTTCCCACTAGCTATCTATTTTACACATGGTACTGTATATACGTCAGTCCTAATCTCCCAGTTCATCCCACCCGTCTTCCCCCACTGAGCCCACACGTCTGTTCTCTAGGACTGCGTCTCTATTCCTGCCTGAAACTAGGTTCATCTGTACCATTTTTCTAGATTCTGAACAAGTGGAAAATTTTAAAGCCTTCAATTCTGAGAAGCAAATCACAATTTTAGAAGTGATGCATTTGAATTTCGAAGAACTCAGAGACAATAAGGGGAAGAAGCAATGGAGAAAACTAACAAAGAGAATGTGAAGTGCATCTAGGAGACCTTTTTGTACTTTCTTTTCATATACATTCAGTAAATGAATGATTCTGGCCAGGGGAGTTATTATTGCTTCCCATTTACCCTATTGAGAGTTCCTTCTTCCTCAAAATAATCAGCAGCAATAAAATTATAAAAGCCAGTGTCTAATCTTTTCAAAGTTAGATTTATGCATTGTATCATGATCATTAGAGATACTACTTATCTGATCAAAACAGGAAACAAATACACTTCCTGGGGACTTGTGACTCCAATAAGGTATGGTCTACAGCATTATAGTTAAGAAATCATTACAAATGCCAAGTTACTTCCTGATTTATCAGTGTATACATCACAGCAGCAATTCCCTCTGATTCCAGCCTTGCCTAGACTCCTAAAATCAATTGCTTTAGTCCCCAATCCCACTCCACATCTGCTTTATTGTGAGGAAAATGAATGCATTCATAGCAACCCTTGAGTCAAAGAGTTCTAGAAATAAATACCGAGATGAAGATCACATAACTCCACCTCTCTGCCCCTCTCCCATTCCAAGCCTCCCCAGACTACAATTGCCTGCTTGCCTACAAGTCAGACATGTCACCGGAGATGGCCCCAGAAACCCGGGTCAAAGCAGCCTCAGGCATAAGTGAAACGGACTGTCATATGCACCATGGGGGACCCAGAGAAGAGCCTTCAAAAATTCTTTCCCGCTTGCATTTGTACTAAGGCTGAAATTTCCTTACTTCAATTTTTCTTCTAAAGGAGGAAGGCATTATCAGAAATCAAGACCTTGGATAGCAGTAGAACTCACCTGTAGTCACTCCCCCTTACCTCCAGATAAACTTCCCTAATGTATATATCCCATGCACAGAGGAGCCTAGCGAGCTACACTCCGTGGGGTCACAAAGAGTTGGACACAACTGGGTGACTGAACAACAAACAGTAGATACTTCCTCCTGAGATACGATGGTCACTCACCTTCAGAAAAGAAACAGAGTTTACCTGAACCACAAAGTTGGGGGAAGGAGGCCATTTCTAGATCAGTCTCTCTTGGACAGCAGAGCTTCCTGCCTGGGCGGTAGGTGTTACTATCTCCTTTATACAGATTGAAGAAACAGAGCCAACCACAAACCAGTGTAGAAATGCCCCCAACTGTTAAATACCTCACTCAGACTACCTCTGAGGGGTTGCATTTCACATCCAGCTAGCAAATCAAGTTATTCCACCTGGGAAGCTCACACCCCTCTTCTCATGTAGCCAGCTCCTTCCCCTCCTTCAGACCTTAGCTTAACTGCTGCATTCTCAGAGCAGCCTTTCCTGGCCACTCAATCTAAAGTTGGTCATCTCTATTTTCTCTCACATTATTATTTTTCTTCATCACATTTATTACTCCTTTGTTTGCTTCCATCGTCTGGTTTTTGCAGTAGACTGTAAGCTCCACGAGGGCAGAGATCATCCCTCTAACTCAGCACATAGCAGAATAGCCTTGTACATAATACACGCTCAATAAACACTGTCTAAATGAATAATGGGTGGAGTTGCATTTCTAATCCAAATGGCATAATTGTTACCACTATGTATGCTCCTTCCCAGTAAAGATGAGGAAAAAATCCATTTGAAATCTGAAGCCTCTCATTCAGTAAGACTTCTTCCATTGGAGCTGAACTGATTGTACAAAATTCTCCCATAGCCCTCAAAAGGAAACTGCTCATTGCCATTATCCTCCCCAATCCCTGAGATCAGGCTTGGCAACCTCCTTGGGGCTTTCTCCAAGTTGTTCTTATTTGTATTTCAAAACCTCCACTGCCACCCTTGAAGCTCAAACCATCTGATTCTAGCACCTGATAAGTTTTTGGTATCTATATTTGTTCACATTATCCTGAAAGTATACACGAGTTTTCCGGAGCAGAGTTATTATATTACTTATAGCAATAACCACATCAGTTCTCCTCTGTCTCAATTCTTCTCATTGGGGCTATGTATTGAGAACCAGATGTCAGCATACCTGTACTAGGATCAATATGATAGGCAAGGAACCCAAAACATGAATCTGTGAGTTTACCTAGGATAAGAGCAGCTGTCCCCTTCCCCTCATGAGAGAGAAAAAATGTTTCTCCCTAATATAGACTGAGTGAGAGAAGAGAATGAGTCCTGAGTTCTGGTCCTTTGAAATATAAATAAATGTCTACAGGAAGAAGTCATGCATGTGTGCTAAGTCACTTCAGTCATGTCCAACTCTTTGTGACCCTATGGACTACAGCCCAACAGGCTCCTCTGTCCGTGGAATTCTCCAGGCAAGAATATTGGAGTGGGTTGCCATTCCCTTCTCCAGGGAATCTTCCTGACCCAGGGATCAAACCCACATCTCTTGCATCTCCTACATCAGCAGGCAGGTTCTTTACCACTAATGCCACCTGGGAAGATCCAGGAAGAAGTTAAGCATCTACGAATTAACAATCTCTGGAATATCTCCATGATACTAGGTTTCATTCCTCTTCTGAAATGTAAATATTTACCTTTGGAGGTAAATTTCTCAGGCTGGTCTCTTACTATCTAGTGAAGTGAAATGTTAGTCATTCAGTCGTATCCAACTCTTTGTAACCCCTGGAGTGTAGCCTACCAGGCTTCTCTGTCCGTGGTATTCTGCAGGCAAGAATACTGGAGTGGGTAGCTATTCTCTTCTCCAGGGGATCTTTCTGACCCAGGGATTGAACCCAGGTCTCCTACATTGCAGGCAGATTCTTTACCATCTAAGCCACAAGATACAAGACTTGTCCTGTGACCCAGATCTCAGGTTTCTTTGCTCAGAACGTCCTAACCCTTTTCTGTAGCCCCACACCACCTTCTGGTTTTCCTCAAGTTGCCATTTCCCAATTTCCTATTCATGCAACTTTATGTATTAGCTCTTGAACTTCTTCTAAGTTCTGCCATCATCCTGGAGAATTCCAACAACCTCTGTGGCCAAATGTTAGGGAATTGAGGAAATCTGATATTCCAATAAAGTTGAGGTAACCAGCATGAAAAGCATGTCAGTCAAGATTAAGGCTAGAAAACAGTAGCCACTCTACATACTGCAAGCATGGAGGGTTTAACACAAGGAGTCAGAGGTGAAAGAGCTGAAGAAGTGCAACTTAGGAAATTCACTGCTAAAAAGCCATGCTTATAGCACAGACTCCGAGAAGGCAATGGCACCCCACTCCAGTACTCTTGCCTGGAAAATCCCATGGATGGAGGAGCCTGGTAGGCTGCAGTCCATGCATGGGGTTGCTAAGAGTGACTTCACTTTCACTTTTTACTTTCATGCATTAGAGAAGGAAATGGCAACCCACTTCAGTGTTCTTGCCTGCAGAATCCCAGGGATGGGGGAGCCTGGTGGGTTGCTGTCTATGGGGTCACACAGAATCGGACACGACTGAAGTGATTAGCAGCAGCAGCATAGCACAGACTTGAATGTCTTACAAGAGGCTCCCCAAAAGGCTGCTTCAAATGTCATGTCTTTATTTCCTCCTCAGCACCTCCTTAGAGAGTAAATAATGGCCCCACCTCTTCTTTCTGATCTGTCCTCACTGGTGAACTCTAACCCAGCTTCAGGGTTAGAAGAGAGAAGAGGATTCAGGGAAATCCAGCTTTCTGCCCTAAAAAAAAAAAAAAAAAAGACATCATACAACTGATTCCAAGTTGAAAATAGATAATCCAGGACAAAAAAAAAAAAAAAAAAGGAAATCAACCCTGACTATTCATTGGAAGGACTGATGCTGAAGCTCCAATACTCTGGTCACCTGGTGAGAAGAGCTGACTCATTAGAAAAGACCCTGATGCTAGGAAAGACTGAGGGCAGGAGGAGAAGGGGGCGACAGAGAATGTAATGTATAGATGGCATCATCGACTCAATGGGCACAGATTTGAGCAAACTCCAGGAGATAGTGAAGGACCAGGAAGCCTGGCATGCTGCAGTCCATGGGGTTGCAAAGAGTCGGACATGACTGAGCAAGTGAACTGATACTGATACCTCCTATAGCTTTTGATTTTTGTCTTCTCAAATGGCCTCTGAGAGCCATTTGCTGGAAAGAATTGCTTTCATTATATACTTCATCAACCCAACCAGGAAGTCCTCAGATTTCTTTTTAGCAAAGATAAACATTGAGAGATGATGATACCCCTAAACTCTCTTAAATATTAAATTAAAATGATGAATATAAATCTGCAAATGGAATGTAGCAGCTTCTTGAATACATGCAGAGTGGTTCCATTGCTACATTTTTAAGCAGTTCATTCTGAACCATTTTCATTAGGGAACAATTTCTTCTAAAATCATGAAATTCAAACCATGAACATCAAATGTCCTTTGATGTCTCAGGTTTCCAAGATTGAAAGATTCTGTGTTTTTCTGCTACATTAAGTAAAAATGGAAAAGTAAAACTGTTGAATGAATGGTGGCATGAAATTTCTTTTAACTCAGCATGAACCCACAGAAACCAAGAAATATGAAAAGTTCACTGATATAAAAAAGGGATTGAACTCATTAATGAAAAACTAAAAAAGTCTATCCAACTTGAAATTAACCTTCTCGCTCTTGCAAGATGGAATTACACCTATATGGTCTGCTCTAAAAACTTAGTATTAACTACATGAGATGTTTTTAAAAATCAAAATATTCTGTAGAAACATGGGTGGTAACTTACTGTTGCATGTTTACTGAATAATTTGCTGAGTAAAAAGCCAGGTAAAAATTAAGAATGGTCGCCAGTCCAGGTTTGATGCACGATACTGGATGCTTAGGGCTGGTGCACTGGGATGACCCAGAGGGATGGTACAGGGAGGGAAGAGGGAGGAGGGTTCAGGATGGGAAACACATGTATACCTGTGGCGGATTCATGTTGATATATGGCAAAACCAATACAATATTGTAAAGTTAAAAAATAAAATAAAATAAAATTATCTTGAAAAAAAAAAAAAAGAATTAAGAATGTGCCTTGAAGGCAGGGGATAGAGAGTAGAAGTATAGCTGTAACATAGAACACAAAAATAGACCAATAATCAACTACCAGATGAGCTGATGTAATTGGATACTGAAAGTAAAGAGTCTCTGATCTGCAGAGAGTCCTCTGCATGTGTATAGTTTCTCATGCATATATACATACATAGGGTGGTGGTGGTTTAGTTGCTAAGTCATGTCCCAACTCTTGCAACCCCATGGACTGTAATCTGCCAGGTTCCTCTGTCCATGGGATTCTCCAGGCAAGAATACTAGAGTGAGTTGCCATTTCCTTCTTGAAGGAATCTTCTCAACCCAGGAATCGAACCTGGGTCTCCTGCATTGCAGAAAGCTTCTTTACCAATTGAGCTACAAGGGAAGCCCATACATATTTATATAGTTGGCCACAAAAAAAAAAAAAAAGGGAACTCCAGAAGGAATTACTCCTATATGAATTTTATCTTCTCACTGTCCCAATTTGATTTTCTCACTGCCACTCCTGTCTCAGAACAATAATCAGAACTCTTTCCTGGGCTTCTCTACCTCTGTCTGGTTCTCCTCATTTTCTGAATAGAACTCTTACTGACAGAAACACACAGTAGACATATTTTATACTAGGTCCAATGCTGCTGCTGCTGCTAAGTCACTTCAGTTGTGTCTGACTCTGTGTGACCCCACAGATGGCAGACCACCAGGCTCCCCCATCCCTGGGATTCTCCAGGCAAGAACACTGGAGTGGGTTGCCATTTCCTTCTCCAATGCATGAAAGTGAAAAGTGAAAGTGAAGTCGCTCAGTCGTGTCTGACTCTTAGTGACCTCATGGACTGCAGCCCACCAGGCTCCTCCGTCCATGGGATTTTCCAGGCAAGAGTACTAGAGTGGGGTGCCATTGCCTTCTCCGAGGTTCTGTGCTAGCTTTGGGAATTCCAACGTGGCTCAGTGGTCAAGAATCCACCTGCCAACACAGGAGACTCTGGTTTGATCCCTGGGCTGGGAAGATCCCTAAAGAAGGAAATGGCAACCCACTCTAGTATTCTTACCTGGAGAATCCTATGGACAGAGGAGCCTGGCAGACTATAGACTATGGAGTTGTAAAGAGTCAGACATGACTTAGCAATTAAACAATAACAATGCTAGCTTTGAGGGGTACAAGTCAAACAAAATGCAGTCTTATTTCACAGAGCAAAAGAAAATAGAGAATCCAAATTATTACCTACTCAGAATTCTGCCCTTCTTCTGGGAACAGTAACCTCCCACCAAGGTACAAGGAAACTACCTTGGGCAAAAAAAAATCACGCTATGTGCTGACACTGAGGAACTTGGGTTTGAAATCATCATTCAGCAAAATGAGACTATCAGTGACCTTCTACATATCTTAACATGGTATAATACTCCCCATGTCAGTTCAGTTCAGTCGCTCAGTCATGTCCAACTCTTTGAGACCCCATGAATCACAGCACACCAGGCCTCCCTGTCCATCACCAACTCCTGGAGTTCACTCAGACTCACGTCCATCGAGTCAGTGATGCCATCCAGCCATCTCATCCTCTGTCGTCCCCTTCTCCTCCTGCCCCCAATCCCTCCCAGCATCAGAGTCTTTTCCAATGAGTCAACTCTTTGCATGAGGTGGCCAAAGTACTGGAGTTTCAGCTTTAGCATCATTCCTTCCAAAGAAATCCCAGGGCTGATCTCCTTCAGAATGGACTGGTAGTTAATTGCATTTATTGAATGTCACAATCATTTTTCAGTATCATGTTCTCCTCTCAAGAGGTTTACAAATTTATTTTCCTTGTACAAAATATGCTTATCAAGAATACTTTTTAAATTAGTTTATGTTTTATATAGATGTTTATATATGTTTTATATATGTTTTATATATATGTTTATATATAAACAAAATATATATATGTTTATAAAGAGGGAGAGAAGATGTTTTGAAAAATACAGAACCCAGTTAACAGTTAACACTCTGGAGGGTGAAATTAGAAGATACTCTCACTTTTCATTTTGTACACTTTAGTTTTAATGTCTTGTTTTAACTAGTACTTGGGTTTTTTTTTTTAATAATCTCAAAGAAAAACAGAGAGTTCTAACCTGAAAGAAAAAGATTAACTGGTCCTATATTCAAGTTTAAACGCCTTTATGATTTTATGACTCAGACTGGAAACTTTCTCCTTCCCATGTCTAAAGATGGCTTAAGAGATGGAGGATCTCTCTCCATTAGAAATTACATTCATCTTTGACACGGCTGTTCTCAGATGTTAAAAAAATAAAATAAAAGGAAAGAAAAAGGCATTCCCTAATTCCCTAGCTGATGTGGTAGCACCAGGATGCCATTAGTATTTCAGCTTCCAATTTTTCTCTCTACTATCCTTAGCACATGTATTCTAAGCTCAAGATTCACCACATTCACCACTTTTATTTTTGGCCACACTGCTAGGATCTTAGTGACCCAGTCAGTGACTGAACTCAGGCCCTGGCATTGCAAGAGCAGAGTCCTAACCACTGGACCACTAGGGAATTCCATACAACTCTATTTCAGACAGGAAGGGGAAGGGCAAAAGAAGCTTGCAGACTGCATTAGCCCCCTTTTGAAGGTACTTTCCATGAAGCCCCCACTCAGTAACTTCCCCTATACCCATTGGCCAGAATTAGTCACATGTCCACCCCTAACTGCAGAGGATGCTGGGTAATGCAGTTTTCCATCGATGTACTGCCACTTTGATCAAAGAGAAGGTTCTGTTTATTAAGGATATAAGGGACACTAGTATTGAGTAGGCCACTAACAGTCTGAACCTTTAGATGAAAACTTTCTGAGTAAACTGTTTATAAATTATTTATCGTATCCTATACTAAATTGGCATTTCTCAGATTTCCTATTCCTGCCTTATTGCCATTATGATCCTTCCAGGCTGGAAATATATCAGAAGGTCTCAGTACCCCAAGCCCTAGCTCCAACTGTTTCTCTCACCTTGCCAGCTCCCTCCTCCTGCTCACAAGCAGGAGAGTTGCCCTCTGGCACAGGTGCACCTTGGCTCAGCTTCCTGGCTCTTACCCAGGGATGTACAGCAAAAACTCCTACTCCTGCTTTGCTACCTGGTTTTCCTCCTCCTTATTCCCCCAACTCCCAGGTATGTCTTTTTAAAATTGTCTCCATTGAGAGTAATTACAAATTTATATGAATGCTGACTGAAGCTTATATAAAATGTGAACTGAAAGCCTTACAGTTTTAGGACAAGTTTTTTGGAAATAAATCCACATATGCAAATGTTTCACAAGAGGAATATTACTGTAAATGCAAGACAAAGATTCAAACAGATGGAGACAAAATACAGAAAGAAATACGCAGAGAAAGAAAAAGAAACAGAATCTGTCCCTCTCTTTAAGTATTCCTGAAAAATCCTTATCTGCCTCATACCATCTAGATAATTTGGGGAGAAAAAGTAGACACAAGATGCTCTTGAGGATATTTTTCTTCCTGTTAGAACTTTGGTTTCTTAAGGAGAACAACCATGCTACTTGTATATTTCATCAAGGACCTTGAATTCTGGTGGAAATTTGATAAGTACTAAGTGATGATCCTTTACAATATATATAGTATACTATGTTGAAAACAGTGACATGGGAGTTGGACAACATACTCAGTATCATAAACAAAGCTAACCCTTTCCTCCGGGCTAGTGACAGAATACAGCATAGGAATTTATAGGAGGAAAAAACTGGAACTGAATAGAGTCAGAAATAGACACACATAAATATAGTCAACTCATCTTTGACAAAGGAGCAAAGATAGTCTTTTCAACAAATGGTGCTGAATATCCACATAACAAAAAGAAAAAATCTAGATACAGACTTTACATGCTTCATAAAAATTAACTCAAAATGGATCACAGACCTACATGTAAAATGCAGAACTATAAAACTCCTAGAAGATAACATAGGAGAAAGCCCAGAAAGACTTGGGCATGTCAATGACATTTTAGATACAACACCAAAGGCATGGTCTATGAAAGAAATAATTGATAAGCTGAACTTCATTAAAATTGAAATTAAAACTTCTGCTTTGTGAAAGACACAGTCAAGAAAATAAGAAGACAAGCCACAGACTGGGAGAAAATATTTGCAAAAGACAAATCTGATAAAGGACTATTATCCAAAATACACAAAGATTTTTTAAAGACAATAATAATAATTTTTACAAATGGACCAAAGACCTTAACAAACGCCTCACCAAAGAAGATACACAGATGACAAATAAGCATATGTAAAGATGCTCCACATTATATATCATCAGGGAAATGCAAATTAGAACAACTATAAGAAACCACTATATGCTATGCTATGCTATGCTAAGTCACTTCAGTCCTGTCCGACTCTGTGTGACCCCGTAGACGGCAGCCCACCAGGCTCCCCCGTTCCTGGGATTCTCCAGGCAAGAACACTGGAGTGGGTTGCCATTTCCCTCTCCAATGCATGAAAGTGAAAAGTGAAAGTGAAGTCGCTCAGTCGTGTCCAACTCTTAGCAACCCCATGGATTGCAGCCTAATAGGCTCCTCCGTCCATGGGATTTTCCAAGCAAGAGTACTGGAGTGGGTGCCATTGCCTTCTCCGAACCACTATATACCTATTTAAAATGGCCAAAAGTCATAACACTGACAACACCAAAGCTGATGAGGATGTGAAGCAATAGGAATTCTCCTTCATTGCCAGTGAGAATACAAAATGGTATAGACAGTTTGTCAGGTAGTTTGGCAGTTTCTTACAAAACTAGATATACTCTTACCATATAATCCAGCAATTTCACTCCTTGGTATTTACCTCCAAAAAGCTGAGGACTTATGTCCACACAAAAACCTGCACAGAGATGTTTATAGGATTTTTGTTCATAAGTGCTAAACTTGGAAGCGACCAAATTGTCTTCAGTAGGGTAATTGATACATAAATGGTGCTACGCTCAGGAAAAGGACTATTATTCAACACTAAGAGGAGCTACCCCACACCCGAGGTCAGGGGCAGCGGCTGAGAGGAGCTACCCCACGTCCAAGGAGCAGTGGCTGCACAGGCGCAGGGGATGGAGAGGAGCTACTCCACATTCAAGGTCAGGAGGGACGGCCGTGAGAGATACCCCTCATCCAAGGTAAGGAGCAGCGGCTGCACTTTGCTGGAGCAGCTGTGAAGAGATACCCCACATCCAAGGTAAGAGAAACCCAAGTAAGACAGTAGGTGTTGCAAGAGGGCATCAGAGGGCAGACACACTGAAACCATAATCACAGAAAACTAGTCAATCTGATCACACAGACCATAGCCTTGTCTAACTCAGTGAAACTAAGCCATGCCATGTGGGGCCATCCAAGACGGGCAGATCATGGTGGAGAAGTCTGACAGAATGTGGTCCACTGGAGAAGGGAATGGCAAACCACTTTAGTATTCTTGCCTTGAGAACCCCATGGACAGTATGAAAAGGCAAAATGATAGGATACTGAAAGAGGAAATCCCCAGGTCAGTAAGTGACCAATATGCTACTGGAGATCAGTGGAGAAATAACTCCAGAAAGAATGAAGGGATGGAGCCAAAGCAAAAACAATACCCAGTTGTGGATGTAACTGCTGATAGAAGCAAGGTCTGATGCTGTAAAGAGTAATATTGGTTAGGAACCTGGAATGTTAAGTCCATGAATCAAGGCAAATTGAAAGTGGTCAAACAGGAGACGGCAAGAGTGAACATCGACATTCTAGGAATCGGCGAACAAAATGGACTGGAATGGGTGAATTTAACTCAGATGACCATTATATCTACTACTGTGGGCAGGAATCTCATAGAAGAAATGGAGTAGCCATCATGGTCAACAAAAGAGTCCCAAATGCACTACTTGTATGCAATCTCAAAAATGACAGAATGATCTCTGTTCGTTTCCAAGGCAAACCATTCAATATCACGGGAATCCAAGTCTATGCCCCAACCAGTAACGCTGAAGAAGCTGAAGTTGAACAGTTCTATGAAGCCCTACAAGACCTTTTAGAACTAATACCTAAAAAAGATGTCCTTTTCATTATAGGGGACTGGAATGCAAAAATAGGAAGTCAAGAAACACCTGGAGTAACAGGCAAATTTGGCCTTGGAATACGGAATGAAGCAGGGCAAAGGCTAACAGAGTTTTGCCAAGGTCATAGCGAACACCCTCTTCCAACAGCACAAGAGAAGACTCTATACATGGACATCACCAGATGGTCAATACCAAAATCAGATTGATTATATTCTTTGCAGCCAAAGATGGAGAAGCTTTATACAGTCAGCAAAAACAAGACCAGGAGCTGACTGTGGCTCAGACCATGAACTCCTTATTGCCAAATTCAGACTGAAATTGAAGAAAGTAGGGAAAACCACTAGACCATTCAGGTATGATCTAAATCAAATCCCTTATGATTATACAGTGGAAGTGAGAAATACATTTAAGGGACTAGATCTGATAGACAGAGCGCCTGATGAACTATGGACAGAGGTTCATGACATTGTACAGGAGACAGGGATCAAGACCATCCCCATGGAAAAGAAATGCAAAAAAGCAAAATGGCTGTCGGGGGAGGTCTTACAAATAGCTGTGAAAAGAAGAGAAGCAAAAAGCAAAGGAGAAAAGGAAAGACATAAGCATCTGAATGCAGAGTTCCAAAGAATAGCAAGGAGAGATAAGAAAGCCTTCCTCAGTGATCAATGCAAAGAAATAGAGGAAAACAACAGAATGGGAAAGACTAGAGATCTCTTCAAGAAAATTAGAGATACCAAGGGAACATTTCATGCAAGATGGGCTTGACAAAGGACAGAAATGGTATGGACCTAACAGAAGCAGAAGATATTAAGAAGAGGTGGCAAGAATACACAGAAGAACTGTACAAATAGATCTTCACAACCAAGATAATCAAGATGGTGTGATCACTCACCTAGAGCCAGACATCCTGGAATGTGAAGTCAAGTGGGCCTTAGAAAGCATCACTACAAACAAAGCTAGTGGAGGTGATGGAATCCCAGTTGAGCTATTTCAAATCCTAAAAGATGATGCTGGGAAAGTACTGCACTCAATACGCCAGCAAATTTGGAAAACTCAGCAGTAGCCCAGGACTGGAAAAGGTCAGTTTTCATTCCAATCCCAAAGAAAAGCAATGACAAAGAATGCTCAAACTACCGCACAACTGCACTCATCTCACACTCTAGTAAAGTAATGCTCAAAATTCTCCAAGCCAGGCTTCAGCAATATGTGTACCATGAACTTCCAGATGTTCAAGCTGGTTTTAGAAAAAGCAGAGGAGCCAGAGATCAAATTGCCAACATCTGCTGGATCATGGAAAAAGCAAGAGAGTTCCAGAAAAACATCTATTTCTGCTTTATTGACTATGCCTAAGCCTTTGACTGTGTGGATCACAATAAACTGTGGAAAATTCTGAAAGACATGGGAATACCAGACCACCTGACCTGTCTCTTGAGAAATCTGTATGCAGGTCAGGAAGCAACAGTTAGAACTGGACATGGAACAACAGACTGGTTCCAAATAGGAAAAGGAGTATGTCAAGGCTGTATATTGTCACCCTGCTTATTTAACTTCTATGTAGAGTACATCATGAGAAACGCTGGGCTGGAAGAAGCATAAGCTGGAATCAAGATTGCCAGGAGAAATATCAGTAACCTCAGATATGCAGATGACACCACCCTTATGGCAGAAAATGAAGAGGAACTAAAAAGCTTCTTGATGAAAGTGAAGGAGGAGAGTGAAAAAGTTGGCTTAAAGCTCAACATTCAGAAAAGTAAGATTATGGCATCCGGTCCCATCACTTCATGGGAAATAGATGGGGAAACAGTGGAAACGGTGTCAGACTTTATTTTTTGGGGCTCCAAAATCACTGCAGATGGTGACTGCAGCCGTGAAATTAAAAGACACTTACTCCTTGGAAGAAAAGTTATGACCAACCTAGATAGCATATTCAAAAGCAGAGACATTACTTTGCCAACAAAGGTCCATCTAGTCAAGGCTATGGTTTTTCCAGTGGTCATGTATGGATGTAAGAGTTGGACTGTGAAGAAAGCTGAGCGCCAAAGAATTGATGCTTTTGATCTGTGGTGTTGGAGAAGACTCTTGAGAGTCCCTTGGACTGCAAGGAGATCCAACCAGTCCATTCTAAAGGAGATCAGTCCTGGGTGTTCATTGGAAGGACTGATGCTAAAGCTGAAACTCTAATACTTTGGCCACCTCATGCAAAGTGTTGACTCACTGGGAAAGACTCTGATGCTGGGAGGGATGGGGGACAGGAGGTGAAGCAGGCAACAGAGGATGAGATGGCTGGATGGCATCACTGACTCGATGGACATGAGTCTAAGTGAACTCCGGGAGATGGTGATGGACAGGGAGGCCTGGTGTGCTGCGATTCATGGGGTCACAGAGTCAGACACGACTGAGCGAACTAACCTAACTGAAATGAAGAAGAAATGAGTTATTGAGCCATGAAAACACATGGAGGAAGCTAAATGCATAATCCTAAGTGAAAGGGGCCAATCTGAAAAGGCTGCATATTCATTTAACTAGAGAGACGTAAGAAAAACAGGAGTTGCCAAGGGGTGGCAGGAGGTAAGATAGAACAGGTGGGGCACAGAGGATTTAGAGCAGTGAAAATACTCTGAATGATCCCATAATGATGGATACATCCCATAATACATTTGTCCAAACCCACAGAATGCACAATATCAAGAGTGAACCATAATGTAAATTATAAACTTCTGGTGATGATGTATCAATGTCAGATAATCAGCTGTAACAAATGCACCACTCTGGTGGGAAATGCTGATAACAGGAGAGGCTATGTAAGTGTGGGGGCAGGAGAGAAATGGAAAGTCTCTGTACCTTCCCATCAATTTTGCTGTGAACCTAAAACTGCTCCTTTAAAAATGTCATAACAAAAAAAGAAGAAAGGGGAACTGAACAGGTACTGTAGTATGCTCACTATCACCATGGGCACCCTCTGATGTATGAAGAAACTAAGTTTCAAAGAGACTAATTTACCCAAGAACACATACAGCTACTTGACTTCGTAACTTTTTCATATGGCCAATAACACTACTGAAGGGCTTAAAATGAGGATTAAAATGGCTTCTCTTGATATAGGCATTTGCTTTATCCTGGGAAAATTTTGCATTTAGTGAAAACCGGAATCATAGACCCTACCTTTGGCATTATCTTACATTAAAAATTAAAGATGCATTTGATACTAAAACATGATTTCTAGAAACATTGTTTTTGTTCAGTCACTCAGTCCTGTCTGACTCTTTGCAACCCCATGGACTGTAGCATGCCAGGCTTCCCTGTCCTTCAGCATCTCCCGAAGGTTGCTCAAACTCATGTCCACTGAGTCAGTGAAACCATCCAACCGTTTCTCCCTCTATCATCCCCTTCTCCTCCTACTTTCTGTCTTTCCCAGCATCAGAGTCTTTTCCAATGAGTTGTCTCTTCTCGTCAGATGGCCAAAATATTAGAGTTTCTGCTTCAGCATCCATCCTTCCAATGAATATTCAGGACTAATTTCCTTTAGGACTGACTGGTTAGATCTCCTTGAAGTCCAAGGGATTCTCAAGACTCTTCTCTAACACCATAGTTCAAAAGCATCAATTCTTCAGTGCTCAGCCTTCTTTTTATGGTCCAACTCTCACATCCATGCATGACTACCAGAAAAACCATAGCTTTGACTATATGAACCTTTGTTGGCAGAGTAATATCTCTGTTTTTTAATACACTGTCTAGGTTTGTCATAGCTTTTCTCCCAAGGAGCAAGCATCTTTTAATTTCATGGCTGCCTTCACAGTCTACAGTCCACAATGATCCTGGAGCCCAAGAAAATAAAGTCTTTCACTGTTTCCATTGTTTCTCCATCTATATGTCATGAAATGATGGGAATGGATGCCATGATCTTAGTTTTTTTAATGCTGAGTTTTAAGTCAGCTTTTTCATTCTCCTCTTTCACCTTCATCAAGAGGCTCTTTAGTTCTTCTTCACTTTCTGTCATAAGTGTGGTGTCACCTGCATATCTGAGGTTATGCACATTTCTCCTGACAATCTTGATTTCAACCTGTGCTTCATCCAGTCCAGCATTTTGCATGATGTACTCTGCACAGCTTTTTTAAAACACTGAAATGTAAATTGACCGTGAGATGAAAATTTTATTTCTCCTCTTCCAGAAGCACAGTTTTCAAATAACTTATTCTAGAAGCAGATTTTTCAAAGGAACACTACAAAGTGTTATGGTAAACTAAAACCACTTCAAATACAATTTCATTGAACATTAATTGAAATAGGATTAAGATGAAGGTCTTTAAATGCTCCAGACAGAAAGAAGGGCAGATAAAGATAGAATTCCTCATAGACTTCTTAATGAAACACTTCCTAGGATTCATGCAGGGAAATTAACAGCCAAGCAAACCACAATTGGCCAAAGTCATCTCAACACTGAAGTTAACGTCCATACTTCTATTTGATCTCCTGGGTCTCTGGGGCCCTGAGGTTTCTACCTTCATCTATCAGTCAGTTCTGTGACATTACATTGGGATTCTTCCCTTGCAGCTTTCACCAGATCTCTTTGCTTGAGGATAGAGTCCCAAAGGGCAGTGAACCATAGAACTGCTTTTGACACAGCAGTGGGATTTTCTACTTCACAACTTTTGACTTTACCATCTTTCTGATATCACAGTGGCCTCTGAGATGACTTACTGTATTAAACAGCAATTCATCTGTAACAAAGATCCAATTAGGAGTGCATATTTTTTTAAGTCCAGAGTAAGAAAGCCCAAGGCTACAAAGTTAGCAGAATAAAAGAAATAATAAAAATCAGAGTAGAAATAAATGCAGGCCAGAAAAACAACAGAAAAGATGAAACAGTTATTTTTTGAAAAACTTAACAAAATTGACAAATCTTTAGAAAGAAACTAACATAAAAAGAGAGAAGATTCTAAAAAAAAATCAGAAAGGAAAGAGGAAACATTACAACTGATAACAGAAATACAAAGGATCAGGATTGTAAGACACTACTATGAACAATTATACACCAAAAATTGAATAAACTAGAAGAGATGGATAGACTTCCCTGAAATATACAACCTACCAAGAATGAATAAATCATAAATCAATAGAAAATCTAAACATACTATTAACGAGTACAAAATGGAATAAAAAATGAAGCAGCACAAAGGCTAACAGAGCTTTGCCAAGAGAACACACTGGTCGTAACAAACACCCTATTCCAAAAACACAAGAGACGACTCTACACAAGGACGGTACCAGATGGTCAATACTGAAGTCAGACTGATTTCATTCTCTGCAGCCGAAGGAGAAGCTCTATACAGTCAGAAAAAATAAGACCTGGAGCTGACACTGACTCAAATCATCAGCTCCTTATTGCAAAATTCAGGCTTAAATGGAAGAAAGTAGGAAAAACCAATAGATCATACAGCTATTATACAGTGGAGGTGACCAACAGATTGAAGGAATTAGATCTGGTAGAGAGAAGAACTATGGACAGAGGTTCCTAACACTGTACAGGAGGTGGTGACCAAAACCATCCCCATGAAAAGGAAAGGCAGGAAGGCAAAGTGGTTGTCTGAGGAGGCTTTACAAATAGCTGAGAAAAGAAGACAACCAGAAGGCAAAGGAGAAAGGGAAAGAGTTACCTAACTGAATGCAGAGTTCCAGAGAATAGCAAGGAAAGAGAAGAAAGCATTCTTAAGTGAAAAATGCAAAGAAATAGAGGAAAGCAATAGAATGGGATATTTTGGCCACCTGATGTGAAGACCCTGATGCTGGGAAAGATTGAAGGCAGGAGGAGAAGGGGACAACAGAGATTGAGATGGTTGGATGGCATCACTGACTCAACGGACAAGAGTTTGAGTAAACTCCGGGAGTTGGTGATGGACAGGGAGGCCCTAGCATGCTGCAGCCCATGGGGTCACCAAGAGTCAGACACGACTGAGCAACTGAACTGAGCTGAATAGAATGAGAAAGACTAGAGATCTTGTCAAGAAAATCAGGGATACCAAGGAAGCATTTCACGCAAAGATGGACACAATAAAGGACAGAAATGGCAAGGACCTAACAGAAGCAGAAAAGATTAAGAAAAGATGGCAAGAATACACAGAACTGTATAAAAAAGGTCTTAATGACCCAGATAACCACAATGGTGTGATCACTCACATAGAGCCACACATCCTGGAGTGTGAAGTCAAGCGGGCCTTAGGAAGCATTACTAAGAGCAAAACTAGTGGAGGTGATGGAATTTCAGCTGAGCTATTTCAGATCCTAAAAGATGATGCTGGGAAAGTGCTGCACTCAATATGCCACAAATTTGGAAAACTCACCAGTGACCACAGGACTATAAGAATGTTCAAACTACCATATAATAGCTATCATTTCCCATGCTAGCAAGATTATGCTCAAAATCCTTTATGGTAGGCTTCAACAGTACATATACCAAGAACTTTCAGATGTACAAGATGGATTTAGAAAAGGCAGAGAAACCAGAGATCAAATTACCAATGACCCCTGGATCAAGGGGATTCAAAAACACATCTGCTTCATTGACTACACTAAAGCCTTTGACTGTATGGATCACAACAAACTGTGGAAAATTCTTAAAGAGATGGGAATACCAGACCACCTTACCTATCTCCTGAGAAACCTGTATGCAAGTCAAGAAGCAACAATTAGAACTGGACGTGGAACAATTGATTGGTTCAAAATTGGGAAATGATTATTTCAAGCCTGTATATTGTCACCCTGCTTATTTAACTTATATGCAGAGTACATCATGTTAAATGCCCGGCTGGATGACTCACAGCTGGAATCAAGATTGCTGGGAGAAATATCAACAACCTCAGGTATCAACAACCTCAGATGATAGCACTCTACTGGCACAAAATGAAGAGGGACTAAAGAGCCTCTTGATGATAGTGAAAGAGAAGAGTGAAAAACCTGGCTTAAAATTCAACATTCCAAAAACTAAGATCATGGCATCCAGTCCCATCACTTCATGGCAAATAGGTAGGGAAAAAGTGAAAAGTAACAGGTTTTATTTTCTTCGCTCCAAAATCACTGCAGATGGTGACTGCAGCCACAAAATGAAAAGATGCTTGCTCCTTGGAAGAAAAACTATGACAAACCTAGACAATGTATTAAAATGCAGAGACATCACTTTGCCAACAAAGGTCTATATTGTCAAAGCTATGGTTTTCCCAGTAGTCATGCATGAATGTAAGAGTTGGGCCAAAAGAAGCCTGACTGCCAAAGAATTGATGTTTTCCAATTGTGGTGCTAGAAAGGACTCTTGAGAGTCCCTTGGACAGCAAGGAGATCAAACGAGTCAATCCTAAGGGAAATCAACCCTGAATATTCATTGGAAGAACTAATGCTGAGCCTCCAATACTTTGCCCATCTGATGCAAAGAACCGACTCATTGGCAAAGACCCTGATGCCAGAAAAGATTGAGGGCAAGAGGAGAAAGGGGCAACAGAGGATGAAATGGTTGGATGGCATCACTGACTCAGTGGACATGAGTTTGAACAAACTCTGGGAGGTAGTGAAGGACAGGGAAGCCTGGCGTCCTGCAGGTCATGGGTTCACAAAGAGTTGAACATGACTTAGGACTGAACAAAAATAATTAGCAAGTAAGATTGAGGAGGCTTTCCTGGTCACTGAGTGGTAAAGAATCCGCCTGCTAATGCAAGAGACACAGGTTCAATCCCTGATCTGGAAGATCCCACATGCTGTGGAACAACTAAACTCACATCCCACAACTATTGAGCCTGTGCTCTAGAGCCCAGGAGCCACAACTACTGAAGCCTGAGCACCCGAAAGCCCAAGTTCCTCAACAAGAGAAGCCACCACAGTGTGAAGCCACACACTGCAACTAGAGGGTAGCCCCTGCTTGCTGCAACTAGAGAAAAGCCACACAGCAATGAAGATCCAGCACAGCCAAAAAATAAATAAAATTATTTTTTTTAATGTTTAAAAAAAAAGTAAGATTGAGTCAGTAATCAAAAATTTCCCAACAGGGAGACTTCCCTGGTGGTCCAGCGGCTAAGACCCTATAACCCAATGCAGTGGGCTTGGGTTCAATCTTTGGTTGGGGAACTAGATCCCACACGCCAAAAGTAAGAAGCCCACATACCACAACTAAGACCCAGGGCAACCAAAATAAATAACTTAAAAAAAAAATTTTAATATCTTGCAACAAAGAAAAACCCAGAATCAGAGGATCTCCCCAATGAATTCTACTCAACATTAAAGAATTAATATCAATCCTTTTCAAACTCTTTCAAAGGACTGAAGTAGAGGAAACACTTGCAAATACATTTTATGAAACCAGCATTCCCCTGATACCAAAGCCAGACAAGCATACCAAAAGAAAAGAGAACCAAATGGTGGTCACCAGGGCCTGGAGTGTGGGGGAAATGGGCAGACGTTGATCAAAGGGTACAATGTTCCAGATGTAAGATGAGTAAGTTCTGAGGATCTAAGGTACAGCATGGTGATTATAAATAACAATATTGTACTATACACTTGAAAGTTACTAACAGAGTAGATCTTAAATGTCCTCACCACAAAAAAGAAATGGTAATTAGGTAAAGTGACAGAAGTATTACCTAACACTATTGTGGTAATCATTTTGCAATATATGTGTAGTAGCAAGTCAATATATTGCATACATTAAACTTTCACAATGTTATATGTCAAGATATATGTCAATAAAGCTGGAAAAAATAAAACAATTTTCCATGATGACAACAACAAAACAGAGGCTGAGAGCTGGTATGGCAGTTCCCTAGTGGGTAACGGACGTTATAGACAATAATAAAAATAACAATAAATAACAATTATTTAGCCCATGATACATGTGCCAAGGATTGTTTTCAACACTTTACCTACAAATTTTATCTTAGTTACTTCTCTTGCCACCCCTCTGAGGTAGTTATTATTATTATTTCCACTTTACAGATGTGAAAACTAAGGGGTAGAAAGGTTTAAAAACTTAACGGCAAAGAGGTAATGTTACTAAAAGGTGAGGGGTCCAGCTGCTTGCTGCTCAAAAGCAAATAAACAGGCCAGGTTGGTGGAAAGGAAATTTGCTTTATTTCTAATGTCCGTTATTGGGACAGGGGGGTGTATGTCCAAAGGCCAGCTCCCCCAGACTGTCAATCAGTGCGCCAAGAGCTTTTAAAGGCTGAGGGCAGGGGTTATGTGCAGAAACAGTACAGACAGCTCTGACAGTCATCTTCAAATTGGGCACTGGTGGTCTGACTAGCATCTTACTCTTCAGTTCCAGGGTCAGCTTGTTTCCATTTCTTTGAAGCCAATACTCCAAACTGTGGCAGCTTATGTTGTGGCTACACTCTGGTCATTATGTAGTTAACTTTTTCCACCTGGTGTCTCAGTATATATTAAGATAAGACAGCTCACAGGATATGGCTCAGAATATTATCTATGGCCCCTGCTGCTGCTGCTAAGTTGCTTCAGTCACGTCCAACTCTGTGCGACCCCATAGATGGCAGGCCACCAGGCTCCCCTGTCCCCAGGATTCTCCAGACAAGAATACTGGAGTGGGTTGCCATTTCCTTCTTCAATGCATGAAAGTGAAAAGTGAAAGTGAAGTTGCTCAGTCGTGTCCAACCCCTAGCGACCCCATGGACTGCAGCCTACCAGGCTCCTCTGTCCATGGGATTTTCCAGACAAGAGTACTGGAGTGGCCCCTGAGAAGGCACTAAAGGCCCTTGACTGTGCTTAATGACTACATTATTATTATTTAGTGTCCTTTGACTATATTCCTTTGTGTCTGCCTGTTCATTTCTCTGATAAAACATTCTTTAACTAAAGACAGACTGAAGACATGGGAGCTGGGGAGCAAGGACCATAGCATCCTGCTCCATTTCAGTAATAGAGTCAGGATTCAAACCCAGACACGTTCTTTTTTAAGATTTTCTTACTGTGGACCATTTTAAAGTCTTTATTCAACTTGTTATAATATTGCTTCTATTTTTTTATGTTTTGGTTTTTGGGCACAAAGCATGTGGAATCTTAGCTCCCCGACCAGGGACTGAACTCTCATCCCCTGCATTGGAAGGCAGTCTTAACCACCAGACCACCAGGGAAGGCCAAAACCCAGACCAAGCTCTTAACCCATATATACTTCTTCTACAGCAAATTATTCGCCTTGAGATACTTATGAAAGACTCCTCTTCTCTTTCTACCATCAGTCACAGTCAATATTTTTTTATGTTTAAACAGTCCCCTAATATTGTCAAGAGCAGCCCATTCAAGCTGACTTGAATATCTTTTCACACACACACCCACTAGTCATTGAGTTTTCCCTTACTTTTTGCCCAACAAGGTATCTCAGTTGATCTTATGTTTTACCTGCTCCCCAACTGCTCTCAAATTCTTCAGGGAGCCCTAAAGAATCAATATTTTTAAATTCCCACCCAAAAATATATATATATATATTTTAAAATGTCCCCAAGCAATCCATGGGCTTCCCTGGTGGTGCTAGTGGTAAAGACTCTGCTTGCCAATGCAGGAGACTCGGGTTCAAACTCTGGGTCAGGAAGATCCCCTTGATAAGGGCATAGCAACCAGCTCCAGTATTCTTGCCTGGGAAATCCCATGAACAGAGGAGCCTGGTGGGCCACAGTCCACAGAGTGGCAAAGAGTCAGACACAACTGAGGCAACTTTGCACGCACACATGCACACCTGTGAACAACTCATACCAACATATTTTTAACAGGCTAGAGTAAAATTATTTGCCAGTTCATTAATTAGAGTCCTGGTTGAATTTATTATCAAGAATAAGTGTTTAAAGTAATAGAATTTGTCTTCATTAAAGTAATGATTCCTTAAGGAGTCAAAGAAATGATGGATGAGTAAAGCCAGGACTTCAGGATTTGATCTTCACTGTGGAGAGGCAGGTTGAGTTCAAAACTCCATTGGCAATGAAGGCACAAAGTCTTATTAATCTGCCAAAGAGTCCTTTTCCCAGTAGGCACATAAATGAAATTTAATCTATTAAATTGCTGATTGCTCTATGTGTCATCACTGTGAAATCACATCAAATTAATCACAGCAGCATTCCTAAATCCTAAAAGAACTTGGCTCTAATCCTACTCTATGCCCAAAATATGGGTACTATAAAAATGAAGCCAGTCCTACGAAACAGAAATTTCCCCTTTGACCCCAAAGAAAATAAAGTTTCCAGAAATTCCAAGAAATTTCTCAGAAGACGATATCTACTATGCTCCTTTAAAGACTATTTCACCTGACACCTTAGAAACAAGCTCTATTTTTTCATTTACTTAGAAAGTTACAAATATGTGAATAAACCAAATAACTTTAGAGCATACTCAGTAAGTAAATGAATTTTGGTATCACATCAAATGCAGGTTCGAATTGTAGCTCTAAGTCTTATAAAATCTGTGACCCTGGGTGTGCTATTAACTTTCTGTATGTCTCAGTCTCATCTGTTAAGTAAGTTATTGTGGGAGTCGAAAAAGATAATTCATTCAAAATATACGGGACAAGTGCTGGAGAGTAAGTGCTTAATAAGGGCTAGCTATTGCTATTATTGGGGCTTCCCAGGTGATTCAGTGGGTAAAGAATCTACCTGCCAATAAAAGAGACCCAGAAGTTGTGGGTTTGATCCCTGGGCCTGGAAGATCCCCTGGAGTAGTGCATGACAAACCACTACAATATTCTTGCCTGGTGAATACCATGGACAGAGCAGCCTGGCGGGCTACAGTCCATAGGATCGCAAAAAGTTGACATGACTGAAGCAACTGAGCATGTATGCATGCAATGCTATCATTGACTTTCTTTTATCTCCAATGACTGCAATTCCCAATGCCACCTGTATTAGTCAGAATAAGTCAAGTGATTCTCATGACAAATTCAGTGACAAATTAATCCAAAATCTCATTGGCTTAAAAAAATTTTGCATTCAAGCAAAGATCACAGTAATAGGTCCTGGTAACATTCTGGGACAGCTGACTCCATGAGGTGACTCAACAATTCAAGTGCTAAATTTAGGTTCTCTGCCGTCCAGCAGCCAAGCACCCACCTGTACCTCAATCTACCTCCAGACTAGCCTCTCTGCCTCATACTGGTAGCAGGCGGGAAAGCCTAAGCTTAAGGAAGAAATCAGGCCTCACTGGAGACATTCAGGCAAAAGTTAACTGCTTATCTACAACAGATAGGAAACTCATGCATCAGAATTAGTGACTGATCAACATACCAAAAGAATATAGCTGCACGGGGCTTCCCTGATGATCCAGTAGTAGAGAATCTACCCATCAATGCAGGGGACGTGGGTTCAATCCCTGCTCCGGAAAGATCCCACATGCTGTGGCAACTAAGCCCACGCACCACAACTACTCAGCCCACATGCCACAACTACTGAAGCCCGTGTGTCCTAGAGCCTGTGCTCCGCAACAAGAGAAGTCACTGCAATAAGTCTGAGCACCACGACTAGAGAGTAGCCCCTGCTCTCTACAACTAAAGAAAGCCCTCATACAGCATCTAAGACTCAGCACAGCCAATAATCAATAAATAAATCTTTAAAAGTAAAATATATAGAGCTGTACGAATACCAGAATCTGATCAGATAAAACAGTTCAAGGAATTTCTCGGAACCTACTCTCAAAGAAACAATGTTACTGGACTATGTTAAAAGACTTCACTGGAAGAGAAGTAAAACTTGATGAGATCATCTGTTCAGAACATTGCTTATAGAAGTATTTTAAGTGATGCAAAGAATATCCATTAAATTTCAGGAATATCTTATTCAGCAGAATGAAGCCGTGGCAGCCAAAGCAACTCTTGACCAACCACCATAGAAAAGTCCTGATGAATGGACGTTCAGTGAAGGATTGCCAGCAGCTGTTGCATGGAAATGCAGCTTCATCTGACAGAATCTCCCAAGAGCAGTAGCTACCAGTTTAAACTATTTTCATGCATGTGTGTGTGCTTAGTCACTCTGTCATGTCCATTTCTTTGCAACCCTTTAGACTATAGCCCACCAGGCTCCTCTGTTCATGGGACTTTTCAGGCAAAAATACAAAAAAAAAAAAAAAAAAAACCAATGTGTATTTGTATGGAGTGGGTTGCCATTTCCTTCTTCAGGGGATCTTCCAGATTTTCTCCAGGGGATCAAACCTGCATCACCTGTGTCTCCTGCATTGCAGGTGGATTCTTTACTAGCGGAACCATTGGGGAGGCCCCTATTTGGCAACTAGAAAGTACTGAGAAACAAAGTTGCAATTTACCAGTAATAATCAAAATAGAAGGTCCTGCTGTTTAGTTAAAATAATAAGGTGCAACATTTGTCATGGTCTTAAGATTCAGCAAGTTGGTCACTCGATTAGAAAAATAAACCATTATTTGTTCAATTGTGACTACTAATTTTAAAGCAAAGTAATTTTTCAATCATGTATAAAAAAAATTTTTTTTTTACTAAAGGTGAAATAAACAGAAATATCTCTGAGTAGTTTATACCACATAGTACCATAGTATTCTGACCAGTCTGTAGACACCATGAAATGTTTTTCAAAAGGAATTATCCTCTAAATATTCCTGTTCATTTACATCTGCCTCAAACTGATGGTAAATGCATATTACTTGCTTTAAAAGAAAAACAATTCGGGCTGTTTTCACATTGTCGTTCTCTCACCATGTGGCCTCCTTCACTACAGCTAAGACAAGAGAAAAGAATGGGAGGATTGTGTTTGCTTTTCATCACCACACATCACTCCCATTCATATTTACTTGGCCAGAGCTGTCTGTCACACAGCTCTGCTTAGGTGCAAATTTAGCAAACTGCAAAGTTTTACCCTGTATTCCCAGGAAGGAAAGGAGAACTAGATATAGATTTGCTATAATACAAATAGTATTTTAGCATAAATACAAAACTACTAACTTGTTTTTCTAAGTACTGAGGTTATTAATACAAACAACCTAAATACATGGGATATTTAATCAGTATATTGTATAGGTTGGTCTCATACAGAAAATAAAGACAAATAAAAAAACTTAATTGCAATAGTAATAAACTTGACACTTTTCAAGCTTATGGAAGAAGCTTTTTAAAAAGGGAATTAAAAAAAAAGAAGAAGAAGAAAACATTCCACAGGCTATATTGTTTTCGTGAGAAAGAGCTCATTACTCTTTTACAAATGCTGCAGTATTTCAAAAAAAAATACCCTAGATCTTAATTATACTGTGATTAAAATCCTTATGTACTTTCAATTTTCAGATTAACTGTAACATATTTCCACCATCAGGGAGAAATACGTATCCTGATGCAATAAGAAGTTTAAAGAAGTAGATAATGAATGATAATTTTAGAATCGCAGAACTAAAAGGAACTTCAAGAGATGTGGCTACTATCAAACCTTTACTGATCCATTTCTGCATGTTGGCAATACATACATATCACCCTGTAATGGGTGATAGTTCAGGAATACAAAAATGAATAAGTCACAGTGTCCCTGCCCAAGAAGCTTACAATGTATAGGGGAAACAGATATTAAAATATCCTGTGAGATCGTAGAAGAATAATACTTAAAAGAATACTTTTTGAGGAACGTACATCAGAGCAAGGTAAATGAAAGAAGCTTCAAATCTGGACTTTGAAAAGAGAAGTGATGGGGCAAAGGATAGGCATGCTAGTGTAAGGAAGCACAAATAAACAAAGGAAAGCAGGGACTTCCCTGTTGGTCCAGTGGTTAAGACTTTGCCTTCCAATGAAGGGGATGGGTGCAGATTAGACCCCTGGTCAGGAATCTAAGATTCCACATGCCTCATGGCCAAAAAAACAAAACATAAAACAGAAGTAATATTGGAACAAATTCAATAACGACTTTGAAAATTATCCACATTAAAAAAGAAAAACTTTAAAAAAAAGGAAAGCAGATCCATTCTGAAAACCACATCCATTCTGTCCTCTAAGCAAGGAGTCAAGGAGTCAATGTGTTTCTCTGATGAATGCAAGGAAAAAGTAAGCTGGTTTTTTCAACCAAGAGAACTAATATTCTAGTGTTACAATTAGGAGAAGCTTTAAACCACACCCTCAAAAAATTTGGATGTAAATGTACATGATATGATCAAAGAAATAATGAAAATGACTGGTGAGTGTTGTAGCTGATACAACAGTTGGGACTCAGACATGGAGAGTGTTGAATGTCAGAGTAAGGTCTTTATTCCATAAGCAAGGAAGTTCAGTTCAGTCACTCAGTCATGTCCGACTCTGTGACCCCATGAACCGCAGCACGCCAGGCCTCCCTGTCCATCACCAACTCCCAGAGTTTACCCAAACTCACGTCCATTGGGTCGGTGATGCCATCCAACCATCTCATCCTCTCTCGTTCCCTTCTCCTCCTGCCCTCAATCTTTCCCACATCAGGGTCTTTTCCGATGAGTCAGCTCTTCACATCAGATGGCCAAAGTACTGGAGTTTCAGCTTCAACATCAGTCCTTCCAATGAACATCCAGGATTGATCTCCTTTAGGATGGACTGGTTGGATCTCCTTGCAGTCCAAGGGACTCTCAAGAGTCTTCTCCAACACCACAGATCAAAAGCATCAATTCTTCGGCACTCAGCTTTCTTCATAGTCCAACTCTCACATCTACACATGACCACTAGAAAAACCATACCCTTGACTAGACAGACCTTTGTTGACAAAGTAATGTCTCTGCTTTTTAATATACTGTCTAGGTTGGTCATAACTTTCCTTCCAAGGAGTAAGCATCTTTTAATTTCATGGCTGCAATCACCATCTGCAGTGATTTTAGAGCCCAAAAATATAAAGTCAGCCACTGTTTCCACTGTTTCCCCAGCTATTTGCCATGAAGTGATGTGACCAGATGCCATGATCTTAGTTTTCTGAATGTTGAGCTTTAAGCCAACTTCTTCACTCTTCTCTTTCACTTTCATCAAGAGGCTCTTTAGTTCTTCTTCACTTTCTGCCATAAGGAGGGTGTCATCTGCATATCTGAGGTTATTGATATTTCTCCCAGCAATCTTGATTCCAGCTTGTGCTTCCTCCAGCCCAGTGTTTCTCATGATGTACTTTGCATATAAGTTAAATAAGCAGGGGACAATATACAGCCTTGACGTACTCCTTTTCCTATTTGGAACCAGTCTGTTGTTCCATGTCCAGTTCTAACTGTTGCTTCCTGATCTGCATACAGATTTCTCAAGAGGCAGGTCAGGTGGTCTGGTATTCCCATCTCTTTCTTCTGAATTTTCCAGTTTATTGTGACCCACACAGTCAAAGGCTTTGGCATAGTCAATAAAGCAGAAATAGATGTTTTTCTGGAACTCTCTTGCTTGTTCCATGATCCAGCGGATGTTGGCAATTTGACCTGTGGTTCCTCTGCCTTTTCTAAAACCAGCTTGAACATCTGGAAGTTCACTGTTCATGTATTGCTGAAGCCTGGCTTGTAGAATTTTGAGCATTACTTTACTAGAGTGTGAGATGAGTGCAATTGTGCAGTAATTTGAGCAGTCTTTGACATTGCCTTTCTTTGGGATTGGAATGAAAACTGACCTTTTCCAGTCCTGTGGCCACTGCTGAGTTTTCCAAATTTGCTGGCATATTGAGTGCAGCACTTTCACAGCATCATCTTTTAGGATTTGAAATAGCTCAACTGGAATTCCATCACCTCCACTAGCTTTGTTCATAGTGATGCTTCCTAAGGCCCACTTGACTTCACATTCCAGAATGTCTGGCTCTAGGTGAGTGTGGATGATCACACCATTATGACTATCTGGGTTGTAAAGATCTTCTTTGTACAGTTCTGTGTATTCTTGCCACCTCTTCTTAATATCCTCTTCTTCTGTTAAGTTCTTGAGATTGGCAGGAAATGACTAGATTTCTGTTACACGAGGGAAAGTATGGTTGCAGAAAGAACAATCAAGAGGAAAAGTTTAAAGGCAGGTCATAGGGAATTCCTATGTGTTCAGTGGTAGGACCCTTGGTCCCACTGCAGGAAGCATGAGTTTGGGGAACTAAGATCTTGCATGGTGCATAGTGTGGCCAAAAACATTAAAAATAATAATAATAAATAAAAGCAAGTCATTTTGTTAGTTGGTTATAGATGGGGAGTCATGAAGATGTGCAGTAGAGACAAGGCAATGACGGGAATAGTAGTTGGGGAAAAGAAAAGATGAATTGTGTTAAATTCTTGGAAACCAATTAGTTGCAAATATAAGGATATGAGATAACTCCATTCTACTAATAGTTAATGGATTCTGTCATTACAGGGAACACAGCAAGAGGAACTGTGTAAGAGAGAAACTGATCAATCTATTAGGACATGTGGAATTTTGAACCCTAGTAGTTTTGAGTCCTGCTGCTGCTGCTGCTAAGTCACTTCTAATGAGAGAGTTTGGTACAATGCCTGGATCACAGCAAGAGATCAACAATGTTAGCTATTTTTAACTATGATTATTATCATTGCCCTCATCATCACTATCATCCATGTGGAGATGCCTGAAAAACCATTGGGAATCAATGTTCAGGCTTCCCTGGTGTCTCGGCAGTAAAGAATCCACCTGCAATGCAGGAGACATGGGTTCAATACCTGGGTCAGGAAGATCCCCTTGAAGAGGAAATGGCAACACACCCCAGTATTCTTGCCAGGAAAATCCCATGGACAGAGGAGCCTGGTGGCCTACAGTCCATGGGGTCACAAAGAGTAGGACACGACTGAGCAGCAGCAGCAATCAGTGCTCATGAGAAAGATGAGGATGTGAAATGGGGATTTATACTCACATAGAGATTAGGACTGAGTATAACAAGAGAGGAGAACATGGCCAGAAGATGGGTGTAGTTTGAGGAGAGGGCTGAGATCAGAGCTTTCACTTAAGGGATGAGTGGAGCAATAGTTGATGAGATTCTCTGGGAGACCTGAGCCTTTTATCCCTCAGCCCATGATCACTACATGACTGTACCAGATACATCCAGGCACAAGGTAGCAACATCACTGGATGCAGATCTACTCTACAAGGTTAAATGTCCCAACGGTTAAGCCCAATGTTGTTTATCTCACATTACAAGTGTTTAAGACCCAGGATTGTTCTTCATGAATCACAACATCACAGGAAACCTCTCAATCATCTCATCTAATCATTTTTGTTTTTTTCAGGAGAAGAAACTGAGCCCTCAAGTGATTTGCACAGGTCAAATTTCAGTTAATGACAAAGTCTAGATTTAGGTTGTCATACATAATGCCACAAAGCCTATGGGGAGTGTATCATTGAACCTAATTGTTTAAGAATATGGTAATGCCTTAAAGGGCTCTCTCCATCCTCTCCAGGAACACTTGCATTACTCAGGGTTTCTCAATCTCAGCCCCATTATTAACATTTTTGGCTGAACAACTCTTTGCTGTGGGGATCTGTCATCCTATTGCACAATGTTTAGAGCATCCTTTCTACTCACTAGATGCAAGTAGCATTCCCTTTAACTCAGTTGTGACAACCAAAAAACATCTACAAACATTACCACATGTCCTTGGAGGATAAAATTGCCCCAGGTTGAGAATCATTGTTCTAGCTGACATATGCTCATTTTTTTTTTCCATTAAGAAGTGATAAATTCACTCAAAGTCCAAAATTTTTTTTTAATTTATTTTATTTTTTAACTTTACAATATTGTATTGGTTTTGCCATATATCAACATGAATCCGCCACAGGTGTACAAGTGTTCCCCATCCTGAACCCTCCTCCCTCCTCCCTCCCCGTACCATCCCTCTGGGTCATCCCAGTGCACCAGCCCCAAGCATCCTGTATCCTGCATTGAACCTGGACTGGCGACTCGTTTCATATATGATATACATGTTTCAATGCCATTCTCCCAAATCATCCCACCCTCTCCCTCTCCCTCTCCCACAAAGCCCAAAAGACTGTTCTATACATCAGTGTCTCTTTTGCTGTCTTGTATACAGGGTTACATGTTTCAAGTAATAAAATTGGACCCTGTATCCTTGGGCTAGTGATCTTTGAAAGAATTTATCTGTCTCCCTCAGGAAAGGTAGAATTAGTGTTTGAGTGTTTGAAATCATAATAGCCATTGAATCAAATACTCACTACAATGACCCAAATAAGGTCTCAGTAAAATACTCCAAATCATTATCAAAAATAATCATATGGTTAAAGATGAAATACTGTTTTAGGAAAAAGAGAATAAAGTAAAAATTCATCTGTTAGCAATCTACCAAATAAATGTTTAAATATCTAAATTTCTAATTCCTCTACACCTGCTTTTTCCCAAATACATTTTACAAAATTCTAGTTCCAAGAGATATCAATAGGCACTTTGCAGGAAAAGGATTTTTGGAGAAGGCGATAGCACGCCACTCCAGTACTCTTGCCTGGAAAATCCCATGGACAGAGGAGCCTGGTAGGCTGCAGTCCATGTGGTCGCTTAAGAGTCGGACACGACTGAGTGACTTCCCTTTCACTTTTCACTTTCCTGCATTGGAGAAGGAATTGGCAACCCACTCCAGTGTTCTTGCCTGGAAAATCCCAGGGACGGGGGAGCCTGGTGGGCTGCCATCTATGCTGCTGCTGCTAAGTCGCTTCAGTCGTATCCAACTCTGTATGACCCCATAGACTGCAGCCCACCAGGCCCCACCGTCCCTGGGATTCTCCAGGCAAGAACACTGGAGTGGGTTGCCATTTCCTCCTCCAATGCATGAAAGTGAAAAGTGAAAGTGAAGTCGCTCAGTCGTGTCTGACTCAGCGACCCCATGGACTGCAGTCTACCAGGCTCCTCCATCCATGGGATTTTCCAGGCAAGAGTACTGGAGTGGGGTGCCATTACCTTCTCCGGGGTCGCACAGAGTTGGACAGAACTGAAGTGACTTAGCAGCAGCAGCAGGAAAAGGATTTTATATTTAAACAAGCTTAGGAAATGCTGGGTTAGACAAAAGGTTAACACTTTCCTTTCCCATGCAACTCAGAGATTTACATAAATCTCCATAAAACACTTACAAGGTAAGTTGTTTCTCCATTTATTTAGCTACATCATGTTTCTGTTTGCATTTTCTCAAGGGAGTAGTACAGTATTTCTTAGAACACATTGAGAAACACGACACTGGCCCCATTGCCTCCCTAGCTTCTCTGGTCTCACTGACTGAGCTTCAGAGCTGAAAAGACCACATGATGCAGAACTTCAAGGTGATATAATGCCAACCAGGCTTGCAGATAGTTCAGTTCAGTTCAGTCATTCAGTAGTGTCCGACTCTTTGTGACCCCATGAATCACAGCACGCCAGGCCTCCCTGTCCATCACCAACTCCTGGAGTTCACCCAGACTCACGTCCATCGAGTCAGTGATACCATCCAGCCATCTCATCCTCTGTCGTCCCCTTCTCCTCCTGCCCCCAATCCCTCGCACCATCAGAGTCTTTTCCAATGAGTCAACTCTTCGCATGAGGTGGCCAAAGTACTGGAGTTTCAGCGTTAGCATCATTCCTTCCAAAGAAACCCCAGGGCTGATCTCCTTCAGAATGGACTGGTTGGATCTCCTTGCAGTCCAAGGGACTCTCAAGAGTCTTCTCCAACACCACAGTTCAAAAGCATCAATTCTTCGGCGCTCAGCTTTCTTCACAGTCCAACTCTGACATCCATACAATGACCACAGGAAAAACCATAGCCTTGACTAGACGAACCTTTGTTGGCAAAGTAATGTCTCTGCTTGCAGATAAGCGACTGACAATTTAGAGCCATTGTACCATAGAATTTCTTTCTCTCATGCATACATGCAATTTAATTTCTAATCCAGAAATTGCTGTTAGACCTGAACCTGTTAGTTGGGTTTTTGTTTGTTTGTTTTTTTATAGTAAACCATGGGAATTGATCTTGCCATATTAAACAAGAAAAGGGGGCTTATTAAAAATATTAATGCTAACTAATGCTAGTATTAATGTAATTAATATTAATGCTAACTGGGGTAGGTAGTCAGCATTATGAAAGAAGCACTGAACACCACAGCCACCAGAAAGACAGGAATGGGGAAACTCCCAGGGACCTGAGGAACAGTAATTCAGTGACAGAAGCCTTGGCTCCAGCCATCAGATGGCCCAATCCCAATCCACTTTCTAGCTGATATCACCTGTAATGATCCAAACTTCCAGAAGAAGACCTTGATTGGCTTAGCTTGAGTCATGTGCCTACTACCAAAGCCCCACCCCCTAGTATCATGGGTTTCACAATCTATATCCCACCAGGGCAATAGAGTGCAGGAGGCGCAATCCCCCATAACATGAATGCTGGACAGAGAAATATGTCCTTTACATTCACTAGGCAGAGAAAGTAGGCGTACACTTTATTTTGTTCCACTATTCCTATACCTTCTAGTCACTTCTTCACATTTCTTGCACACAGCACTGAAGCATTCTGAAAGGCCAGTCTTTCTTCTTCAATCACCTTCAGCAGACATGAGAATTTGTCTTTCAGAAAATCCCAAAAAGTCCTTTTGGGTTGAGTCCTTCTACCACAAAACCTGGTACTGTTAATGAATGACTCCCAAGGAAGAATCATTTAGTCTAATGATCAACTAAGCTCAATCATTCTTAACGGCCACCTAAAACAAGGACAGAAAATTTCAAGCAGGTGAGAAGGAAGGAGAATTTAGCAACAAATGTAACAAACTGATTCTTCCCAACCCAAAATGACCCCAGTAAGGGCATTTAGCATATGCCCTTTTCTCGTACTGAGACCACTGGCCACTGTTGTTGCTGTTGTTCCATCGCTCAAAGTGTCTGAGACTCAACCCCATGGACTGTGGCAGACCAGGCTTCCCTGTCCTTCACTACTTCTAAAATTCTTTTGATAATCATCCATTTCTGTAAGAACAGAAGGGACTCTGTTTTATGATAATGCTTTTTGATCTCAAATTAAGACTATGCTCCTGCCTCTGGGGAAATTCCTTCTGTCTGAGAAAATTTTTCTTTGGGCCACAGTTTTTTAAGTATTTATCATCAGTACACTTTATCTTGCTAAATAGAAAATGCAACACAAATGTTAGATTGTTAGTCAATTTTTATTTTTATTGTTTAAAAAAATATTTTCTTGGGCAAGTTCTCATTTGGATTTAATTATTTGCATCTTGCCTTTGCTGTAGCAAAAGTCTCAATTAATTTTACGGGAAAGAAAAAAAGTATGATTTCCAACCAAGACTCAAAACTGCATTCATATTTTTGAAATATGGCCTTTTAGTCACCTGTTATCTGGGGTGAAAGGAAGTTTTACACGATCTTTATTTCTACATGTTTATTATGCGGAAGACAGAAATTCAAGTAAGAAATCACAATGCTTGAGAAAGAACAACAAGACAAGAAAAATGGCATTCAACATATCTCATAGTCACTCCTTCCAAAGAAGACATTTTATTTAATACTCAAACTCCACAGAAAATGTCAAGTAGAACAGAACAATCACTCAGTGTTTGAAAGAAACACACCCCGAATGTTTCTCCTTTACCCCCACAATACTACCAAACACAACACTTCTGACCCCAGAGGTGTGGGTTTTCCACACATCGAGCAATTCCATAACATCAGCTGGGTACCCTACAATTCAATTCTGACCTTAATCAGGGTTAGCAAGACCCACATGTCAAGGACTCAGTCTCATAAGATTGTCCTCCACATCAAATACCGATCACAAGTACTAAGTCCCAAGGCTACCCACAACTTCTGTCTGGCTTGGCTTCAAATCAGAAGCCCCCATGACCTCCCTGCTTGGATCTGATCATTTGCTGGAATCACTCACAAAAATCAAGGTAACACTTACGTTTACCAATTTACTATGTAATGAAGGATGTCATAAAAAATAAACAGCTGGGTAAGAGGTACATGGTGGCTCAGTAATAAAGAACCTGCCTGCCAATGCCAGAGATAAAAGAGACACAGATTCAATTGCTGGGTTGGGAAAATTCCCTGGAGGAAGAAATGGCAACCCACTCCAGTATTCTTGCTGAGAAAATCCCATGGACAGAGGAGCCTTTCAGACTACAGTCTGTGAGCCACAAAGAGTTGGACACGACTGAGCACACACATACGCGAGAGGTATATAGGCTGAGGACTGAAAGGGTACTGAGCACAGGACCTTCTTCCTTTGTGAAGTTGAGGTGCCCCACATTCCCAGTTCATGAATGTGTTCCACAACCTGAAAGCTCGCCAAACCCCATACTATTGGAATTTTTTTTTTTTTTTTGGTTGTGCCAGGCAGCATTCAGGATCTTAGTTCCCCCATCAGGCATCAAACCCATGTCTCTTACAGTGGAAGCCCAGAGTCTTAACTACTGGACCACCAGGGAAGTCCACCATTGGGATTTTTATAGAGGATTCATCACATTAGGTATGATTAATTATTAGCTCCACTTCCAGCCACACTCCCCTTTCTTGCAAATTGAGGTTGGGTCGAAAATTCAAAACTTCTAATCTTGGCTTCATTTTTCTGGTAACCAGTCCCCATACAGGAGCCAACAAGAGTGAGTTCATTAGAACAAAAGACACTACTATCACCTAGGAAATTTCAAGGGATTTTGGAGCTCTGTGTCAATAACTAAGGTCAAAGACTAAATGTTAGAATAAAAGAGTCTCCTAGCACCTCTATTTGCAAGGGTTTTAGGAGGTCTGTCAATCCTAAAGGAAATCAATCCTGAATATTCATTGGAAGGACTGATGCTGAAGCTGAAGTTCCCATACCTTGGCCACCTGATGCAAAGAGCCAACTCACTGGAAAAGACCCTGATGCTGGGAAAGATTGAGGGCAAGAGGAGAAGTGGGTGAGAGAGGATGAGATGGTTGGATGGCATCACCAACTCAATGAACATGAGTGTCAGCAAGCTCCAGGAGATAGTAAAGGACAGGGAAGCCTGGCATGCTGCAGTCCAAGGGGTCACAAAGAGTCAGATACTACTGAGCAACTGAACAACTAGGAGGTCTGTGTCAGAAACTTGGAAATACATATATTTCTTATGATTGCATACATGTGCAATTATAAACCATTTTAAAGGATGCTGTTATTTTGGTTTTCCTTTACTTCTCCCCCCTGAAAAGAAGGAGCTACACTTTTCAAAAGGGGGTTCTGTGGAGAGAACATTCACCTTCTCTGTGTCCAGTCCTGGGAAAGGAGAGACATTCTAACTACTAATCCATCCACCCCCATTTACTCAAAATGTTAGGAGAGGGAAAAGAGAATATAACATAGAAATAAAAACTCTACCCACCCCCAAGCATCACCAACAATGCCTCAGGCACATATGAATCTACTGAGTAGTACATATCTGATGACAAGATTTGTAGGAGGCATTTATCTTTGAAATAGATTTGAAGAGATTTGTTTTTTAATCTACTATAAATTCCTACTGGGTAAATCTTAAGTGGCAAAATTTCAGAGTAGAAAGAGAGGTCATTTACATTCAAAGAGAAAGATTTGGTTTATTAGAACTAAAAAATTATAGCTCTACTGGGTACGAATTTTAATTTGGCCTTCTGTCTAGGGCATTGTTATTCTGTTCAATTACGGAAAGAACCTGAATAAAGGAAGTCATCATCCATGGAGGGTTTCCTGTAGGTTGAAAGTCCGTTATGAAAAATTTTCCTTTTCACCCTGTGACTGTCTTAACAGCAAAACAAGTTAAAGAGAAAGGTTTTTTTGGTACTTAGTAAGCATCATGTGAGTTTGGCAATAGTGAAATCCACAGTAATTGGGTAAAATAGTTGGATCTGCCAGTAGAGGGAGTGCAAGTCAAATTAGCAATAGCAATCTTCGAGAAATAGGAGGTTATGGGAGGACTAGAGGAAGTTGCTTGCTAATTAGGGCTATAACAAAACACAGAGTTAAGGCAGATTTTTCATGATAAGGCTTCTGCTGGTGCAACTGCCTGGGCCCAAATGCCTGGAATAAAACATTAGTAGCCTATGGGAGTGGCTTAGAAGCCAATGGGAGTGGCAATTGACTGTGGGGCACAACAGATTTCATGTGTAACATAATTTATTTAACCCTATATTTGCATCTCCTCCCCACTTCTTGTTTGATTTTGTGTACATATGGTTGTTTGTTTTGCTAGCACACATTATGCCAGGATGTCTGTCCAAAATAAGGATTTTAGTTGACAAGTAGGCTACGCATTTTTCCCATAGGAAATACATAAATAAATATATAAATCCTAGAACTCTTTGGCCTATAACCTCTCCCTCACTCCACCGTACTATCATATCTGATTAACCCTTGCAGATCTTGATAAAGATCTTCCATTACCCAAATTGTCTAAGTCTCACTTTAAGTAATAGTCTTGCAATATTTACTCTAATTCACCAAGAATAGTTCCCTGAAGATACACTCCAACTTCAACTTCATTTAAAACAAACAAACAAAAAACTTTGCCCCTCTCTCTCCACAAGATTATAGATCCATCTATTTTCAAGAGAGCTCTTCAAATTCTATAAAAGCTTTCTGCCAGTAAACAAGTCCTGGTATCTTAAAATAGTATTGTACATGAGGGAAGATGAGAATTATGCCAAATGCTACTTTTGAAAACACTGTCTTTTTCAAGCTGAGAAAACTCTTAAGAAAAAAAATTGAGCCTTTTTGAGGTGTTGCAGTATTTCTTCATCTTTTGTCAAGCCATAGAAGCCTTTCAGAAGCTATGACTTGGAGCCTCCAACAGTCCGAGGTTCAAACCTTAGTTTTGAATTTACTGTTTAGGTGACTTTGGGGAAATTATTCTAACTGGCTTAGTCTGTTTCTTTATAAAATGGAATAATAGTAATTACTCCTCAAAGTTGTTTGAAAGAGATAATATATATGTTATGTCTCTGGCAAACAGACAACACTCTATAAATGATTGTTATTCTTAATAAAGTGGAAAATGTTAGTCACTCAGTCATGTCCCGCTCTTTGAGACCCCATGGACTGTAGCCGGCCAGGCTCCTCTGTCTATGGGATTGTCCACACAAGAATACTGGGGTGGGTAGCCATTCCCTTCTCCAGGGGATCTTCCTAACCCAGGGACTGAACCCAGGTCTCCTGCTTTACAGGCAGATTCTTTACCATCTAAGCCACCAGGAAAACCCTTCTTAATAAAATGATGGCTAAATGTTAGGATCTTCATAGATAAAGATCCCCAATTCCTCTAAGACAAGGAGTCTAGGCTAGCATTTTTCCATCATAAAACAGATAATAGGTCTTCTCTACGAAGAGTCAGGCTGCCAGGAAAGTCAGAATTAGAAGTTGGACCACTTTTCCCTGAGTATATAGAGGACTGGCTTGAATAATGTCATCCTATTAGAGACCTGAACAACTGTTTTCTAAAGGCAACAAACAATTAGGCTGAGGCAAGTGTGTTATATTGGTACTGAGGCTGGATAAATGAGAAAGACTAAGATGAACGAAGAGAAGAACCAATCCCAACAGAGAGAAAGAAGTAATACAAGGAAAGGACTTTTTTTAATGCTTATGGGTATACACAGAGAAATGAGAAAGGACACACACAGGCTTCTGTGAAGAAAGAGCAACCAGAAACAAATCCAAAAGAGGAATGCAGCTTACTCAATTCCATTAAGAATGTACCTGATCTTATGTTTTCCAATTTCTCCATCTCTTCTTTTCTTTTTGATGTTCTTTCTCAAGCCTTTATCAAGCAAAGTAGAAACACTTTTGTATACATATACATAAATAGTATGTATAATATATATATTTCAGAAAACTTATGAATTTTTGCCTAACCAAAAAATTTATGACATTTTGATTCTACTTCTTTGACTTAGTATGAATAGAATGCTAGATTTCTAATTTTAAAAAATAAATATGCAATAAGCAAAAAAGGTTTACTGTACAGCACAGGGAACTATAGTCAATATCTTGTAATAACCTATGTATATGAATAACTGAATCACCAAAAAAATTAATTCTACTTTTTGAAATTTAGTAATGTTTATCTTTTTGCCAGTTTTTCTAAATGTCCTATGGAAATCTAATAACATATGAGATACAAAATTTTAAATATATTTGTGTAGGATATGATTAATATAAATCTATTATACTTAAATTATTAATGACATCAGGATCTTCTTATTTTTTCTGCACTTCATAAAATATTCTCAGAGAAATGTTAATATGTCTCATTATAATTATATATTTTTTCCTTTTCCCTTATATTTCTTCTGATTTTTGCTTTATGTATCTTTGTTTATTGCTAGGTGTCTAAAGGTTTATGATGTCTATCTTTTTTGTGAATAGTACCTTTTATCGTTAAAAATATTCATCTTTGTTTCATTTGTTAAGGGAGTTTGTAATTTCCTCAGTTCTGTCTTGTCGCAACAAAAATTTGAAGTGACGGACAGACCAGCATTATCGCCCTCGGACAGACCAGTGTTACAGCTCTCAGATAGACCAGTGTTACAGCTTTATGTTACAGCTCAGTTTTATTTAGAAAGTAAAGGAAAACACACCCTCAAGGAATGAGGGAATGCCGACCCAAAAGATGCGAACAGAAAAGAGGCCCCCGGTCCAATTTTAGCTCCTCTTTTTATGTTTTTTCTCCTCCCCCTGGGCCTGCCCTAGTAAATTGGGCTAACTAGGAGTGCTGTTTGTTTTACCTGAGGTCCTCACTCCAGTCCTCAGACCTTCTTTTGTTCTATTTTCACGGGCTTTTCCCTTCTGTGTCTTTTAGCCACCACCATTCTGGACTCCTTTTTCCTATTCTAACTATTCTAACTACCTAACATTTAAAAATTTTAAAAATGAATGAATGAGTAAAAGAAGAATGTAACTGATCTGTGACTTCCCTCGTGGTCCAGTTGCTAAGACTCTGTGCTCCCAATGGAGGGGCCTAGGTTCAATCCTTGGTCAGGGAACTAGATCTCACATGCCAGAACTAAGAGTTCGCACGCCACGCTAAAGATCCCACCTGACACAAGGAAGATCGAAGGTCCCACGAACCACAGCTAAGATCTGGTACAGCCAGATAAAGTAAATAAATAAAAAAATTTTTTTAAAGAATGTACCTAATCTGAAAGACAGTCAGGGCTATTTCCCCTAAAACAGAGCAAAAATACAAAATAAAAACCTTTATTACAATGAGGAGCAATTTGAGTAACAAAAGTTACAGAATCAGAGAACGTGAGCCCATAGGGGCTGGACTCCAGGAAGGCTCTAATATTAGGATTGAAAGGACCCACCAAGAGCCATACAGGGTTAACAGAAAAAGACCCACACCCAGATACTCCAAACATTCAAGTACCAAAGATTTAATAATTTTAGAGGCTTCCTTGGAGGTTTACCTTCAAAAGAACAAGAATTTCATTGACATCAGACTTCTTATCAGCATCACTGGATGTTAGAAGACAATGACAAATGTTTTTGAAGTTCTAAGAAAAACTGTTGAAACTTGAATTCCTTACTAAGCCAAACTATCAATCAAATGTAAGAGCATGATAAAGACATTTTCAGACATAAAAGAACTCAGAAAGTTTACTTCCTCTGAACCCATTCAAAACACATCCATGTGAGGACACACTACAACAAATCATTAAAGGAATCTAAAAGTGAGAAGAAACACTAACTCAAAGAGCTAACTCAAGGGAATACTGAAGGAATACTGCGTGTCAGGAAGGATATGAATTGTTCCAGATTAGAACAGGAGGTCAGTTCTGTGAAGAATGTCATTAAGCTGAAGAAGAATTCCATTACACAAATGTATGATTAAGAATCAGAAATTCCTTAGAGATAAAATGAAAGCATTACATCTCTTTTATAAAAAAAAAAAAAAGAAAGAAAGAAAGAAAAGCAATTCGAAATACCAGTAAAAAAACTAAAAAAGAAAGCCTTTGTGCAAACATGATACAAACTAAAATCTGACATATTTTAAGCATCAATTGGCTGTTTAAAAAAAGGAAAAGAAAGAAAGAAAAATAAATAAATCCATTTGCCCTTAGCACACTGGCCTTTTGAGTGCCTTTCCTAGTTTTGCAGAAAGCATTTACTCCCAATACTTACATACTCATAAGTGTTGTTCCATGGCTTTAAAATTTTAGTCAATCTATAGTCAAAGAATGAAAAGCAAATATGCCTACAGAACAGAATATAAATATTATTAACCCCCATAAGATCAAAAGGAATGAAATAGCTGACAGAGGTCAAAAGTAAAGAGAAGTGTGTTACTAAGTATCTCATCTTATATCATCTTTTATAGTGGAGTCAAGAGATAATGTTTATAAACCAAAGATCTAAGTACATATTAAACATCTAAGGTAATGAGAGGGTAACAGGGGTGTCCAAAAGGAGGAAATAGGCTGCAAGTGTCAGACATTTTTTCTCTCTCTATTAAGCGGCAGGAGGAAACAAACTACTAGTGTTATATTCTTTCCCCTTCTCTATACAAATTTAAAAAGAGGGTTCTTAAAATTTGTGTTGCCATGACGACACCTGGTTCCACCTGAACTTAACTTTTCTCAAACCTTGAGCTAAGCAAAGCGTTTTTCTCATGGAAATGTTTTTCTTAAGCTATGTTAATGAACTACATATTTACCCTAGACTCTGTCTTCAAGTCGGCTCCACCTAAGACTCAGAACCAACTTGACAAACCAGTATGTTTTACTCATACATTGTTCTGCTAATCTATGTTAATGAAACTCTGCCTTTGGAAACCTGCCTTTCTTCAAGATTCATGTCAATCGTTTTATGGCCCAGGATGACTCACCTGGTGCCAATGTTATCTCAAAATGCATGTTGTGGGTGAGGGGCCTGGTGCCAATCTGAGTTTTGAGACATCTCCTTTCTATAATGAACAGCTTGCTAGTAGCTATATAACATCCTGCTAAAGACTAGCAGGAGGGCACTCTTCCTGCCCCCTTCTGATGTCTGTGTCAGAAGCTTTCTCTATCTCTTTTATACTTCAATAAAACTTTATTACACAAAAGCTCTGAGTGATCAAGCCTCGTCACTGGCCCCGGATTGAATTCGCCTCCGGAGGCCAAGAATTCTGGTGTCTTTCATGGTTCAGCAACAACCTTTCAGTAACCAAGAGAGGAATTAAAAATAATTATGTAACTAACACATTTGGGAAGTAAAAGAGTCATGAAAGTGGGAGTTGAACAAAAATCTCTGACAAATTTGCAAATTAAAGTATACTATTTATAGTTATTTAACACAGCTTTAAACACTAGGAAGAAAAAAATGAAACCCTTAACACTGATTATCTATGAGGATTGAGCCTGGGTACAGGACATGAGGAAGAATTTTACTCTTCATTTAAAATCTTCTGCAGTGGGTTTTTTGGGTTTTTTTTTTTTTTTTTTTTTTTTTAGCACTTATATAATAAGATTCCTATTTAAGAGAAGAAAATGAAAAGGCTGTGTGGTTGCCATGCTCCAGGATGGTCCCCAATAATCCCACTTTACAGTATTTATACCCTTGTATGGTCTCCCTCCCACGTTGTACCAAGGCTGTGTGTCCAAGAGTATAGGACAGAAATGATGGTAGGTCAATTTAAAGTTTAATAAAAAACTATGGTTTCTGTCTTGGGTGCTCTCTTTCTCTACATAAATCTTTTTCTCAGATCACTCGCTCTGTAGGAAGCCACAATAAAAAGCTCTATAACCCAGCAATCCCACTACTGGGCGTATAACCTGACAAAATCATAATTCAAAAAGACACATGTATACCAGTGTTCATCACAGCACTATTTACAAAAGCCATGACATGGAAGCAACCTAAATATCCATCAACAGAGGAATGGATAAAGAAGATGTGGTAAATAAATACAATGGAATATTACTCAGCCATAAAAGGGAACAAAATGGTGTCATTTGCAGAGACATGGATGGACCTAGAGTCTGTCATACAGAGTGAAGTGAGCCAGAAAGAGAAAAAAGAACATCAGATATTAATGCATATATTTGGAATCTAGAAAAATGGTACTGATGAACCTATTTGCAGGGCAGGAATAGAAACTCAGACATAGAGAATGGACATGTGGACACAGGGTAGGGAATGGAGGATAGGACAAACTGGGAGAACAGGACTGACATATACACATGACCACGTGTCAAACAGGTGCTTTCACAGTGGCTCAGCGGTTAAAGAATCTGCCTGGAATGCAGGAGACATAGGAGATGCAGGTTCCATCCCTGGGTCAAGAAGATCCCCTGGAGAAGGAAATGGCAACCCACTCCAGTATGAGTGGGTTGGAGAATCCCATGGACTGAGGAGTGGGCGGGCTACCAGTCCATAGGGTCACAAAGAGTTGGACACAACTGAAGCAACTGAGCACACACACAAGTGTACACATTACATGTGTACACTTCATTGTGCAGCAGAAACTAAAACAACACTGTAAAGCAATTATACTCCAAAAAACTCTTTATGGTGAGGCCCCCAGGGTGAGGAACTAAAGTCTCTGATAACAGCAACATGAATGAGATGGAAGCAGACCACCCCCAACCCTCATCAACTTTCCATACACAGCAGTGCCAGCTGACAATTGACTGCAGCCTCATGAGTGACCCTAAACTAGCTAAGTCACACCCAAATTTCTGACTTTCAGGAACTGCACAACATCATAAGTGTTTGTTGTTTTAAACTTCCAAGTTTTTGAGTAATTTTTCGTGCAGCAGTAGACAACTAATACAGACTACTAGCCGTGAAGAAATAAAAGCAACTGAAGAAATCATCATCGCACGGATCCAAAGCTAAGATCAGGAGCTAAGAAACCTGGATTCTAACTTCAGGAAAACCCTGGCTAGCAATAACACTGAGATATTAACTGAGTGTTCTGTGATCAGAGTTGCATCCACTGCTTCAGACTCAGAGTAGCCCAAACTGACCGCATCAGCTTGCCCTTCATTCATGGTTTCCTATTCCTCTTCACAAGCCCGCCATCCTTTCATGCATCCAAGCCTAACATGTCTTACCTGGCTTATCCCAACAGGAGAGCCAGAGACAATGGCTAACATTCAAGTAGTTTGTTTGGTAGTGGGATCCCAGAGTCAGAAGTGAGGGATGGGGGAATGAAACAAGAAAGGAAAAAGGACCAGTTCAAAGATGTGATACTGAGTTGGCCAACACTACCAGCTTCTAGGTGTTCAGTCACCTTATCAAATGGGCTCTCCATAAAGAAAAGGGTAAAGAAGTGTGTGTCAAGTGTTGGTCAACGCTTGCCCAACAGGGCTTTTTAACTCCCAATACTCCTCTGTTTTGACTACTGAGTGCCAAGCAGGTTCTCAAGAGCACAGAACCCCCAGGGCAGGAAGCAAGAAATGTGGTTCTAGCCTGAGAGTGTTGTCAAGTTCAAAATGCATGAAGCTGCTGAAAACCTAAGAGGAGCCCATTGCCACTGCTCTTGTTGGAATAAGGTGAAATAAGGTTGGAATAAGCCTTTTGCAAAAGCTACCCAACTAGGGTTTTCTAAGGATAGACACTTCTAATGGAGTAACTACCAATGTTACTTCTCTTGCATCAAACAATCCCAATCGTGGGCCAAGCAGAGCTCTTGCTTCAGAAAGTAACAATTAGCTCTGCCTCCCAGCACACCCCTGTAAAATGACCCAGAGATGGGATGGATTGGCCACCCAGGGGCCACGAGAAGAAGAATGATTCCCTGTGGGACCAGCCTGTCCCGCAGAATTCCAGCCAGGAATCAAGGAATGTTTTCTACCTCCTCTGTGGCGATGGGGGTGAAGTTGTTACACACTCTGAAGTCAAAGAGGAGGCTACAGAGAATTCAGGTAAACTGTAAAATGACTTCCAATATTATTAACTATGACTTTCAAAAGCATTTCATTTCAAAAACATTTCCATAAAATAATCTATTCCATAACCTCACATTGGCTCCTCTGCATATTTTACCTTGCTTGGGGAAATTCATGCCCTTACATACTTTATAAATTAAAATAGGCAACTATGATGTAACTTTTTTAAAAGCTGAAGACGGATTATGAAAAAAAATTTCCTTGCAGACTTCTTGACTTGATTCCTGTTTATGTCACAAACATGTTCACTGAATCTGAGGAAACTCGATTCCATTTTCAGATAGTTGTTCTGGATGGCTAAAAAACACATGAAAAGATTCTCAACATCACTCATTATTAGAGGAATGTAAATAAAAACTACAATGAGGTATCATCTCACACTTAGCAGAACAGTCATCATCAAAAAGAATCTACAAACAATAGATGCTGGAGATGGTATGAAGAAAAGGGAACCCTCTCACACTCTTGGTGAGAATGTAAAATGATACAGCCACTATGGAGAGCAGTATGGAGATTACTTTAAAAAGTACAACTAGAACTACAATAAGACCCAACAATCCCGTTATTGGGCTACACCCTGAGAAAACCATAACTGAAAGATCTGCACGTACCCTAATGTTCGCTGCAGCACTATTTACAATAACTGGGACATGGAAGATAGTGAAGGATAGGGAAGCCTTGTGTGCTGCAGTTCATGGGGTCACAAAGAGTTGGACACAACTTAGCAACTGAACAACAAGGGCATGGAAGCAACCTAGATTTATCAACAGATGAATGGATAAAGAAGTTGTGGTACATATATACAATGGTCAGCCATAAAAGGAAAACATTTGAGTCAGTCCTAATGAGGTGGATGAACCTAGAACCTGTTCTACAGAGTGAAGTAGTCAGAAAGAGAAAAAATAATATTCTATATTAACACATATATATGGAATATAGAAATAAGGTACTGATGAACCTATTCACAGGGCAGCAATAGAGATGAAGACATAGAGAACAGACTTGTGGACCCAGTAGGGGAAGGAGAGAGTGGGACAACTTGAGAGAGTAGCATGGAAACATATACATTACCATATGTAAAAGAGATAGCAAGTGGAAATTTGCTGTATGATGCAAGGAGCTCAGATCAGGTGCTCTGTGACAACCTAGAGGGGTGGGATGGGGTGGGGGTAGGAGGGAAGTTCAAGAGGGAGGGGACATGTGTACACCTATGGCTGATTCATGCTGATATATGTCAGAGAGCAACACAAAACTGTAAAGCAATTATCCTCCAATTAAAAATAAATAATTTTTAAGAAGATAGCTGTTTTGCATATACTACAAGTCTGGTGTACCTTAATTTCTTGCAATTATTTGCATTGTAAACTCAAATCTGTTTAATTAGCTTCATCATAAACAAAACAGTTGATGGGTAGAGGCTGTCTTGTTACACTGATGGAGAATCCCTGGAATGAATAACTAGTTCTTCCAACAACAAATTAACTTGGACTCCAAGCTGTCATTAATACTTACGTCACCCACTTCCTGAAGGGCTTCCCTGGTAACTCAGCTGGTAAAGAATTTGCCTGCAATGCAGGAGACCACAGTCCGATTCCTGGGTCAGGAAGATCCACTCGAGAGGAGATAGGCTTCCCATTCCAGTATTCTTGGGCTTCCCTTGTGGCTCAGCTGGTGAAGAATCCGCCTGCAATGCAGGAGACCTGGGTTTGATCCCTGGGTTGGGAAGATCCCCTGAAGAAGGGAACAGCAACCCACTCCAGTATTTTGGCCTGGAGAATTCCATGAACTATATATAGTCCATGGGGTCGCAAACAGTCAGATACGACTGAGTGACTTTCACTTCACTTCACTTCCTGAAAGAAGCCTGAGATTAAGACAACATAGAATCATAAAAAGATGACTTCAAAATACTAAAATAATAGTAATGTGGCAGGTATGTCTGTCTTTATACAACTCCTTCCTTAAGGGGTGTGTGTCTGTGTGTGTGAATGTGTATGTATGTATGTATAAACATCTAGTCATATATATCCACATATGTACACACATTGGTATATACACACATTTTACATATTTTATTTACTCCAGCCATTATCTTCATGGAAACCAAACTCCGACAGAACACAAAAGTTTACTTGCACATTTAATAAAGAGTTATGCAGGGACAGCTTGAACCACCAGAGGCGTTTTTCCCATAACCTTGTGAAGAACAGAATTTTTTCCTTTCTGAGAATAAGCTTCCTTAGAGACACAGACTTCCTTTCTGGGTAAATTTTGGCCACTAAAAGTCCATAGAGGGAAAGCTTACATTATCAAGTTAAGTGGAAAATGCAGGGTACAAAACTGGATCAACAGCACAAGCCCAACTATATAAACATATTGAAAAAAAAAAAACTGGAAAGAAATGTATCACAATGATAACAGTGCTCGTTTCTGGGTGAGTTTTTCTTTCTGCATTTACAGTTTCCAAATCCTTATATAACAATCTTGTACTAATTTTATAGTTGTAAAAACTCAACTAAAAAAAAAAATCCATGGAAATCTTGATTATAGAGAAACTCACTAAAAAGCCACATTGACAAGGCAGCAATGTCAAGGTTATGGCAAGGAACTATTTTTTTACCTCGGGATGGAAAATTGAAAATTTTTTGTAATACTTTGGGAAACTTTAGCAGTAGAATCTGAAGCCTTATTTGAAAGATAAACAGAAAGAACAAGTGGGCTTTGAGCTACTGCAAAAGGTACTTTTCAGCAGTGATGATGTTATTTCACATTGGTGAAAGTCTTTATAAACATAAAGAGGTTTCATAGCATAAGGTACTGTAATGAGCCTTGGTTTGAGACCCAGAAAACCCTAGCATAAGCCTAGTCTCTGTCAATGAGAGGCTTTAATAGATTGAAAGGCATTTTGTAAACTGGAAAATGCTCTAAAAATGTCATTGTAAGCGATACTGCAATATAGGCATAGAAGAGGCTCTGATTTTACTTACTAAATGAGTGAAACAGGCATACAGAAATCACTGTCATTGCCAGCATTAATTGTAGTACAAAAAAAAAAAAAAAAACTTGTAACAACCTAAATATCCATCATCAGGAGAATGAAGAAGTTATGAAAATGATATGAACTAGTGCTATAGAGACGAACAAGTATGAACCTCACAATCATAATTTTGAAGCAAAAAATGTTACGGAATGAAATACACAAAGTAAGGTATCATATTTTAAAACATCCAACCAATATTTTCCTCTCTACTGCCTATTCTGCCATCCCCTCAGAAAGGGTTTGGGACATAGGAGGGACCTCATGAAGACTTACTAGGTAAAGAACGTTAAGTCTCTGGGCAGGAATAGAGACACAGACATAGAGAACAAACTTGTGGACACAGTGGGGGAAGGAGAGGGTGGGACAGATTGAGAGAATAGCACTGATATAAATAAGCTACCATGTGTAAAACAGATAGCTAGTGGGGAGCTGTTGTACAGCACAGGGAGCTCAGTGTGGTGCTCTGTGACGACCTAGAGAGGTGTGTGGGGTTGAGGGCAGGTTCAAGATGGAGGATTTATGTATATATACAGCTGATGCTGGGAGGGATTGGGGGCAGGAGGAGAAGGGGACGACAGAGGATGAGATGGCTGGATGGCATCCCTGACTCGATGCACGTGAGTCTCAGTGAACTCCAGGAGTTGGTGATGGACAGGGAGGCCTGGCGTGCTGCGATTCATGGGGTTGCAAAGAGTCCAACATGACTGAGCGACTGAACTGAACTGACAGCTGATTCACTTCATTGTACACCAGAAACACAACATTGTAAAGCAATTATATTCCAATTTAAACAGAAAGAAAATAATTTTAAAAGCTCCTATAAATAAAAATATTGTTAAGTCTTTGCTTAGAAGGATTTAATCTTTTATTAAGTCTTTGCTTTGGATGGTGTGACTGTAACAACAAAAATATCAACTCCGGATATTTCAAATAAAGAAAGATGAATGAAAGGACTAGTCATAGAGGTGAAGGCAGAGGTTAGGAAACAGAGTTGTCAAAGCACCAGAGGTTAGCAATGGTGAAGGACCTATTACCTCCCATGAGACCTAGGAGAGCTGAAGCGGTTACAGAGAAGGGGCCCAGCAGGAGCTGTTATTGTGGAGGAATCCAGTTGCTGCCTGTGATACAATGTAGAAACAGGGAAGAAACAGAAAAAGAATTCCCCCACCTCTTTTCCCTGACCAGCTGGTGCTTTCTGTTGGCGAAACCCACCTGAAGGCTGCCAGCAGGTGAACAAAGGAGACGCAATCTGAGAAGGTCAGCCTCCTGGGCATGAGGGCAGAGAGTGAGTAGAGCAGCAAATGGAAAGCAACCTACCCAGTGAGAGTTCCAGTCCTTTTACATCGGCTTAGAGCCTTAATACCAGCCAGCCGTTCTCCACATCATAGGTAACACCCTTCTCCTTCCAGTAGGAATAAAGGGAATCCTCTCATTAATAACACAGAGAATTTCCACCAAAGCACTTATTTCCTATGTCTACTGTGAATTATTCATGCTCCAACCTATCTTATCTTAACCTATCTTAAGACTAGAAATTGAATAATGCTTTGGACTTGAAATAAAATATTTATTTTCTTCCATATTTTAATTTCGCCAATTCTAGTGAAAGCAGCTCCTTCGGATTGGTTTGCAATATTTGAACCATATTTGGTTTGCAATATTATTCACAAAAAGGTGAATATTTGTGAAATTATGAGTCTTTGGCTGTTACACTAAAGTCCTACCAAAGGCTCACATGTTTTCAGTTCAATACCACAAATATTTATTGAGCAGTCTACTACCTGTAAGGCATCACAGGGAATTCCAAAATGAATTACACATGGTCTCCATCCCTCCTCCTAAAGGAGAGTACATCCAGCATCTGAGGGCGTACATTATACATGTTCTCGTAAAGATTATTTCTTTATGACAAATGGTCTCAGAAAGATTAATTCTGGCAGGACTTGGAGATGCCCTCAAGGAAGCAGAACTTATTAGACTCTGGAAAGATAAGCAGAACTTTGACCAGTGGAGTTCAGGAAGAATAAGGGCTTGGAGGGCTACTTCAAGTGGAAAGAAATCATTTTAGTTGAGCTACTTTCTCAGATCAAAGACATGTATAACTACTAGTTTTAACTAGTTAAGACTCTGATAGAAAATAATAATAGTAACGGCAAGTACGAACCTCTGACAAATTTGAAATACAATATCTGGGTTAAATTAATAAATAAACACCTCCCCCCATCAGAACCACAGCTACACCTCAGATTCAGAGTCTTTCATCTAAAACTTTCTCAGTACCAGAGGCCTCTATTTAAGAAACAGTTTTGAACTGGTTTGAAACTTCTAAAAATTCTTCAGAAAACCCTTCTGCGACTTGAGCAAAAGGAGGAAACTGAATTTCATTTCAACTCTGCTCCAGAGGGCAAAACTAGGAAGACAGAGAGTGAGTATTGAATTTTCCTTGATGACTGTCAATCCTGTCATAAGTATTTATGGGAGAGTGAAAATCATTAAAGTCAAAGGGGCCTATGATGAGGATGGAGTCTCTTTTGATTTCATTTGAAAGTTACATTTTAAAGACAATCCCAAATGGCTGCTAAATGCAATAGCAGTGAACATGTAATTTTTTTTTAAATGTCACTTGAGTCCTCAATATTATGATTCTATGACTTAACCCCAGAAACCTGGCATTATTCAGGTACAACCCTCACCTGCATGGTAATAATTATTTTAATAATTCAAACAGCACTTACTATGAGCCACTGTTCTAAGTGCTTTACATTTAACAACCCATTTCATCACCCATTTAACAGAGGAGCAAACTGAGACACACAGAAGTAACTTGCCTTAAGTCACAAGGCTACTAGGGATGCCAGATAAAATACAGGATTCCCTGCTGAAATTGAATTTCAGGCAAACAACAAATAATGTTTATTATAAATATGTCCCATGCAATATTTGGGGCATACTTATTCTAAGAAGTATTCATTGCTTATCTGAAATTCAAATTTAACTGGATGTTCTGTATCTGTACAGGGTATCCTGTGTTTTGCTAAATCTTGAAATTCCTATTAATAATGGAAGAACTCAAAGAATAATTAAATAATATTGCATCAAGAAGCTTCCAAGCCCAAGAACTACCAGTATATTTGTGGCATTGATTCCTTCTTGCCTAGAATAAAGACACTATATTTACTGTTTTTTTTAATGCTCTATTATAATCACTTAACATAGATGATCTCATTTAATCCTCACAAGGATTCCACTTGTGTGTGTGTGTGTGTGTGTAGCAGAGTTTTATTCAAGTGAAAAAAGGACAGAGTTTCTATCATAGACATCAGAAGGGGGCAGAGGCTGTCCCAATCACCAATCTTAACAAGGCTTTATATAGTTTTTCAGTTGGTTACTAGCAATAGAAGGGTCTTACCAGACCCACTCTCATAACATACATTTTAGGAAAGCAGGATTAGTTAGAAGGTTCTTGTTAACAAAGAGAAACATGTCCTAAAGCAAGATACATTGTTGTTATATAATCATTAGTACAGACTTCAAGGAAAAACATACCCTTGAGCAAGAAAGATTCCACTATTATTAGACTCATTTTATAGGTGAGAAGTTCAGAGAGACTGAACAAGATAGCTAGCTTCATGAAATGAGTAAGTGATGGAGCCTAACTCAAACTGGAGTGTGTGAGGTGCACAGCCCAAGAGGTAAGGACAATTTCACGCGGCCTCCCAGTGCAAACCCATCTGCTCTGCTGATGCACATCTGTGCTGTTGGAATCATGATATGTCCAACAATTTGTCTCTCAGAGTTTCAAAAAGCAAACTAGGATGGGGGAAACACATGGGCACCCGTGGCTGATTCATGTCGCTGTATGGCAAAAACCATCACAATATTGTAAAGTAATTAGCCTCCAATTAATTTAAATTAATTTAGAAATGAAAAAAAAGATGGGGGGAGCTAAATGTTTACCCTTAGCCCTCTTTAGTTCTAAAACAGAAGCTTCTACTAAAAGGACTCCTTGAAACCAGAGAACTCATGCTCATTCTCTGTACTCCCAAAGGGCCTGGCATTGATCTCAGAATACAATTGGAGTGCGGAGCACGTAAGTGTAACTAAACATTACCTTTCTCAGCATGCATAATGCATCATAGTGTCTGAGTTTTATTTTTGGTCAATGACTTTCAAGGTCCAAATGACCTTCTCTGTGAGGCTCTCAGGGATAGAGAATTGGAAATAGAAATACAAATGGTCTGGAATATCCTTCCAACAGTCCTCATTTAGTTACCACCTTGCTGAGTTAATTGAACTGAAGTGGCAGTCTAGGTTGCATCCTATAGATGCTATGCAACTTCAGCCCTGAAATCACTTAGATTACAAGCGCTTCTTCGCAGTTACTAAATATACCTTTGTAATGGACTTTGTTATATCTTTGTTATTTTGTGTCCTCATCCCAAAATCCATATGTTGAAGCCTTAAGCCCCAGTGTGATGGTATCTGGAGATGGGACATTTGGGAGGCAATTAGATTTAGATGAAGTCATGAGACCTTATATGAAGAGGAAAAGACCAGAGCTCGCTCTCTCCACTACATAAGGATGCAGGGAGAAGAAAGGTCACCTGCAAGCCAGGAAGAGGACTCTCACCAAGAACCAAATCTGCCAGCACCTGAACCTCAGACTTCTCAGTCAGTCTCCAGAGTGTAAGAAATAAATGTGTGCTGTTGAAATCAGCCTTTCAATGGGGTATTTTGTTATAGAAGCTCAAGCTAATCAAAACACCTTCCACAGAAAGGTCATTAGCATGTATTAGGTGTTTGACTCAAAGAGGAATGTATAACTTAATCTACTCTGTTTTTAAGTCTGACACTTAGAAAAGTTTTGGCTATTATCCTGCTTCCATCATTTGGCTCTTCAAAGAGGAGCTGGAGAAGTAGATGTTCAGGAAAAAGACAATCAGAGGAGCTGACGTAGAAGAGTAGAGATTATTGAAGATGAGAGAGAAGAGAAAGTGAAGTTATCCCAACCCTAACCCTAATGCACACTAGACTACGAGTTCATTTGCTAGAGTAATGTCTGCTGGAGGCCAGGTAGTGTCCAGTGTCAGGCCTTCATCTGATTCCAAACCCAGACACAAGCCTTCAGAAATGAGATGCAAAGAATAGAACCACCGCATCATGTTCTATGATGGCATAGAACTTCGGCATAGACCTCAGAGTCAGACTTACTGGGTTCAAGTGCCAGCACTGATATTACTGTGTGAGTGTGTGTGTGTGTGTGTGTCTGTCTGTCTGTCTGTCTGTCTGTGTGTTAGTCACTCGGTAGTATCTGACTCTTTGCAATGCCAAGGATTATAGCCCGCCAGGCTTCTCTGTCCATGGACTTCCCCAGGCAAGAATACTGGAGTGGGTAGCCCTCTCTTCTACAGGGGATCTTCCTGACTCAGGGATCATATTTGGGTCTCCTGCATTGCAGGCAGATTCTTTACCGACTGAGCCACTATGTATAGCAGTAGGCAAGTCACTTAACCTTCCAACAGGTCAGTTTCCTAATGAGTAAATAGTGCTCATAATAGCACCTATTTTAGGGAGTTATTGAGAATATTTCATGATACTTTATTTATGTAAAGGTTATTTATTTACTTAATTTATGTAAAGCACTTATAACAGTGCCTGAGCATACAGCAAACCATCAATAAGTTCTAACCCTTATTTTAGCACTTTATTTCTATCATTATTATCCAGATTCTATGGTCTGCCCTCTACTAGGGCTTTCCCGGTGGCACAGGGTAAAGAATCTGCCTGCAATGTAGGAGACTGAGGTTTGATCCCTGGGTCGGGAAGATCCCCTGCAGAAGGGCATGGCAACCCACTCCAGTATTCTTGCCTGGAGAATCCCATGGACAGAGGAGGACAGAGGAGCCTGGTGGGCTACAGTCCACTGGGGTCTCAAATAGTCAGACCCAACTGAAGCGACTAAACATGCACGCATTTGTCAGAAAAGACTAAGAATTTGTGTTAGTTTCCTATTGTGCTGTTACAAATTACCACAAACTTTGCAGCTTAAAATAAGTCAAATTTATTATTATATAGTTATTGAAGTCAGAATTCCTAAAATCAAGATGTAAGCTGGGCTGTATTCTTTCTGGAGGTTCTATGGGAGAGTCTGTTTCCTTGCCTTTTCCAGCTTCTAGAGATCACCCACATTCCTGGGCTGGTGGCCCCTTCCTTCATCTTCAAAGCCAGCAGCACAGCATCTTCAAATTATCCTCTCTCTCCCTCCCACGCCTTTTCTTTGCCTCCACATTTCCTCTTCTAACACTGATCTCCTGCCTCCCTCTTATAAAGATTATACTGGACCCACGCAGATAACTCAGGAGAACATCCCCTTCTCAAGATCCTTAACTTTATTGCATTGACAAAATCCTTGTGTCATGTAATATAACATATTCCCAGTTTCTAGAGACTAGAATAAAGACATCTTTGGGGAAGGGGGGCAGGATATATCTACCACAGATTTCTAATAGGAATCTTACTTTCCCCTTCCTTACATTATCATATCACTTTTCGTTTTTTTGTCTTCCTAGCACCAGACTAAACATTTCCTCTCTTCTCCTGGAAGTTAGCCCCTCTACTTATTCACTAGATTCCATATAATCTCCCCTTCTCCAAGACTCCCAATTACCTCCTTTTCTAAGCTGTCCCTTTATAAGGATCCCATCTCTCCTGCCTTGGAACACACATTTCTCTCCACCTTAAGCCTATGTATTTGATGCTCCTCCCCTTTGTTACTCTTGGGTTGCTCCTCCTTTTGCTATCTAACTCTTCAGTTAGAGTCAACACCGTTTTTCCTGAGAACTTCCTCCCACCCACAGGCTGGACCACTTCATCCTCATTTTTGTGTTTAAGACCCTTTGGCCCTGGCCACAGCTTATTAGATGATGGGTGTCTATAATCACATCTGAACTCCTAACTTGAACTGAGGATACTCAAATCCAGGAGCTTTGGTTATGCACATACCGGAGTACTTAAAGAAATACTGTGGAGAGAACAAAGAATGAAGTTGACCATTGGCTGTCAAGTTCCTGCCCCAGACTCTCATACAGCCTGGTTGCAGAACCTAACCCCAGGTTCCATGCAATATTCCTCCATGCTCTCAATACATTTCCCTTTTATCAGCAATAACTAGATAAGACTGTGGTTTAAATCAGTTTCCTCTAGGGACTTTTCTGGAGGTCTAGTAGCTAAGACTCTATGCTCCCAATGCAGGAGGCCTGGCTTTGATCCCTGATCAAGGAACTAGATCCTACATGCCTCACTAAAAAGATGCCACATGCCACAACTAAGACACAGCACAACCAAATAAATAATTTTTTTTAAAAATCACTTTCCTTTCATTCATATCTACCGTTTTCTCATAGGCCAGTTTCTGTCCTACTAAAGTTCGTCCCCCTCCCCGCCCCTCACAAGTAGGTGAATCCCCACCTCAGGTCCTGTCTTTTCTTAGTCTGCTATTCTTCATTCTCCACAAGTACGAATAGAATCTGACCACCCAAGCTTCTTCACACTGTCCTCTGTTGGTTTCCATGACACGGTGCTTTCTAGATTCAGCCTCTTCCCATGTCTTCTCCCAGCCCCTTCTCTCTCCTCAGTGTCCAGTTCTTGATTGATCTTTGGCTCAGTCCCTGGGCTTCTACTCTTCTTTGTATGCATGCATGCTAAGTCACTTCAGACATGTCCAACTCTTTGTGATACTATGGGCTGTAGCCCACCAGGCTCCTCTGTCCATGGGATTCTCCAGGCAAGAATACTGGAGTGGGTTTCCCTGCCCTCCTCCAGGAGATCTTCCCAACCCAAGGATTGAACCAGCGTCTCTTCTGTCTCCTGCATTGGCAGGCAGGTTCCTTACCACCTAGTTTTCTATTAATTCTTTCTCTGAATGGCCTTACCAATACCTATGGTGGGTTTCTGTTTGTTTGTTTTGCCACAAGGTGCAACATGTGAGATCTTAGTTCCCCAATCAGGGATTGAACTCCCACCCCCTGTTTTGGAAGGCAGAGTCTTGACCACTGGTCCACCAAAGAAGTCCTTACCTATGATTTTTAACTCTATTCTCCAGCTCGTACTTGTCTGTGAACCCCCTCAAATTCAACATGTACAAAGCAAAACTATCTCTGCATCCAAATTTTCCTCAGTTATCTGTCACTTTTTTTGTTCTGTAAACAAAAGACCTCAGGACTTATTTCTGAGTCTACTTTTTATCCCTTGAATGGAATCTGTACTATTACCTTGCAGATTTTCTCTTCCAGATGGCCCTAAGATTGGTTTCATCCTCCTCACTCCCAGTGCCATTACCTTTGCCCTGGCATGAATTACTTCCCCAGACTTTTAGCTGGTCTCCTGTTTTCCACATTCTCTTAATCCTATTCATTCTGTACATTGCTGCAGAATCTCTCCTGCCTCCCTTGCATTGGACATGTAAATCCCCTACTCAGAACTAACAGTGGATTCATCATCACTACTATCCACAAATGCTTATTGCATTCTCATTATGGATGTTTGACATACAGATGTAAAGCACTTTCCAGGAGCACATAATACAATTATGGAAATTATGTAGGACCTAAGTTTTCAAAAGATGTAAAACCAAAGTAATATCAGGTATCAAATTAATGGTGCAAATAACAATGCCAAAAAATTCTATAGAGGATATAATTACAAGGTTGGGGGAGTTAGAAGAAGGGGAGACAGGACAGAGAGGCATGGAGAAAAGTATTCTATAGAGAAAGCAGCTTGAGCAAAGATCAGAAACTCTCATGGCATTTTTAGGAAACATGAGGAGGCCAAGCAGGTGAAGACTGAGGGGGGAAGATATGCCACATGGACAAATTATAAGAGTCAAGGAGGCAGGAAGTTAACTAATTGGTTGTAGAAGAGGGACAAATAGTCTCATTAGTCAAGAATGTGGGACTGGGACTCCCTTGCTGGTCCAGTGGTTAAGAATCTACCTGCCAATGCAAGAGACATGGGTTCCATCCTGGGTCCAGGAACTAAGATCCCACATGCTGCTGGGCAGCTAAGCCTGAGCACCACAAGTACTGAAGCCCGTGTTCCCTAGAGCCCATGCTCCGAAACAACAGAAGCCACCACGATGAGAAGCCCATGCACCACAGCTAGAGAATAGCCCGTGCTCACTGCAACTGGAGAGAGCCAGCTCGCAGCAACGGTCTGTGTGTGGCACCAAAGACCTAGCACAGCCATAAATAAATAAAATCCAACGTGGAACATTCTGTCTGGTGTGAAAATGTTTGGTAATATGAAGAGTGCCGGAGGACAGCACTGGGGATTTTGACAGAGAATCCAGAGTTTATTGGGAGCCACCGAAGGCTTTAAAAGAACCAAAGGAAGCCATCAAAGAGGTTTTCAGGACTCTGAGGACAAGGACCAGAGCCAGCGTGCTAACACAGTGCTGAGCACATCCGAGGTACTGAATATTCAGTGATTCCTGTCAATGAGAAGTGATCCTTAGGGGGAGTGCTAACACGGTGATAAAAAGGATCCTGATAGAAACCGAAGACTAAATAAGAAATGGCACTGGCAAAAAAAAAAAAAGACAGAGCTATGTTGGACCATATTCCTTATTTATTAACTCATGACCATCCTTCAAGAAGTATAACAATGAGAGCACAAGTCTGTGGGCAGGAATATGTATAGTCATCATCATGTTCACTAGTTTTTAAATAATAACAGGAACCACCATAACTTACAAGTACTTAATGCTTACTGTATACCAGATGCTGTGCTAAGTGCTTTTTTTCCAGGCTGAAATGCTAGCTATTAAAATATTAAAAGGGTTTCTCTGAAGGTCTAGGGGTTAAGACTTGCCCTTCCAGAATAAGAGGGTGCGGGTTAGATCCCTGGTCAGGGAGCTAACATCCCACGTGCCCCAAGGCCAAAAAACCAAAATATAAAACAGAAGCAGTGCTATAACAAACTTAATAAAGACTTTTAAGATATCCACATCAAAAACTCTTATTTAAATGAATATTAAAATACTATCTTATCCATTACCAAGCAGCCATTACGCTGAGTACCCTTAAGAGGCCCCCGTTGTCCTGATTATCTGAGCTCCCCTTGCTAGGACTTCCCATGTCCCCTTTCTTCAAGAACTAAAAACATAAAAGGATGCTTCTAGGACCCTCTTCAGCACTGTGACCTGTACCTCGTCCGACTGGCCAATGACCCCATTCAACAGTTCAAAAATCAGTGCTGTATTCCATGCATTAGCCAATTTAACTCTTGTATCAGTCTTGTACTCTGGGAGAGGAGACTAAGGCTCAGAGATGCAGGAGACTCAACAAGGTCACAGCTCATAATGATTGAGCACAGATCCTGACTCCAGTCTGAACTCTTGGTCCTCCTAGAAAGGCAGGTTTTATGCTGGAGATTTTGGGACCTCAGGCCGAAAAGACCAGCCACACCAAGTACATCAACAGAGGAAATATCATTTCCAGAAACTTCCTGTTGTAATAGGAATCACCAAACTCTGTTAAGCACATCAGGCCCTTCGGTCTACAATCCACACTAAATTTTGTTAAGCCTGCTGGGTGAGCCGGCACTGCTAAGTTTATGCAGAGGGTAACATTTCCTTCGGTGGTGACATTTAGAGCAAACTGTTACATCTTCATCTTGTAGAAAGACCCAAATTCTTTTCTTCCATTCTTAAATTTAACTGATCTCATCCCAGATGCTATGGTTATTTGCCTTGAGCTTCCAAAACATAAGTAAATGGCAATCCCATCTGTTACAGCCGGCTATGTGAAAAGGTCACCAGCCTTTCCCATTGTCTCTCTACTCCAAGTTAAAGAGTTATCAAAACAGAGAGATGTTTGTTTAGTGTGAACTCTTGAGTTTCCTCTGGTGGTTAAAGGAGGGTCAGAAAACAGGACTCAACTTAGGTTGCCATAATGTATGACTCAGAAGTTAGAAAAAGAACAACAAAAGCCCAAGGAAAACAAGAAGGACTTACAATAGGAAAAAAAGCAGAAATTAAGGAATTAGAAAATCAGACTGATATGCCAGTCCTTCTGTAAGAAGCCCAGTAGCTTCTACAGGAAAAAAATATACAGATCGATAAATATGTAGACAAACACTGTTTTTCATTGTTTTAAGGAGTCCGTATAGAAAATGTTCAATATATCATACCAGCGTTTCAAAGGGCTCCGGAAGGCGCTGGAGGAAATGCAGCCTTCATTCTTGCATTTTTAGACAGGTAACAATATATATGCACAGAGAAATGCCCAGAAGGATATCCAGAAGGATATTTGTCAAAATGTTAACAGTATTTATCTCTGGGTGACAGATTTGGAGGCCATTTTTCTTTCTTCTTTATACTTTCCCATACTTCTTGAATTGTTTACAGTGAGCCTTTATCATTTTTATAGTCAGAATAAAACTTCTAAAGCCATTTTGATTTTTCTAACTGTCCCAAACATGATTCAATGTGAAATATAATACACTAGAAAAGCTACATCAAATGCAAAACCAATCATAGTCGTATTTGCTTTGTGACAAAATAAGAAATCACACATTTTGTATGACAATGGAGAGTCAAAACACAGATCTCATGAAATTACCTACTACACTCTTCTGTCAGATTACACCCTAACACGTGCGGGGCAGTGGGATCCCAATGAATGAGTGAGTCCAGTGACCTGAGAAAGCCATCCAGAAGTTGACCTAGCCTCAGCTCTTAAATTTAGAAGCTGGGCTGGTAGAGCTCATACGCAGCCTTCATTTTAATTCACTATGTGTGCAGGCTAAGTTGTTTCAGTCAAGTGCGACTCTTTGAGACCCCGTGGACTGTAGGCAGCAGGCTCCTCTGTCCATGGGATTCTCCAGGTAAGAATACCGGAGTATATTGCCATGCCCTCCTCCAGGGGATCTTCCTGACCCAGGAATCGAACCCAAGTCTCTTGCATCTCCTGCATTGGCAGGTGGGTTATTTACCACTCACGCTACCTGGGAAGCCTTAATGTCACTATGCTGGCACCTAAAACAATGCCTAATGACCACTATTAATTTTATATGAAACATCTCCAATAGAATTGAAGACTAATGGGTGAAGTTAAGGTAGTCTAAACAACCTGTAAATTAATAAGCTGGTGGTAAGTGGTTAAGACTCCATGCTCACAATGCAGGGGGCCTGAGTTCAATCCCTGGTCCAGGAACTAAACCCCACAGGACACAACTAAGAGTTTGCACGCCACAAACAAAGATTGAAGATCCCACCCTCAAGCTGTAACTAGGACCAGTTGCAGTCAAATAAATGGACTTTTTTAAATTAATAAGCAGACTAGGGAATAACACTCCCTCTCAAATTTTTAAATGCATCTTTTTAGTCATGAATGGAAAGTGCAGGCATCTATACATTTGTATACATATATCTCTTCTTTATGTGGGGGGTCACAGGAAGGAGCATGCAACCCAAAACTGGCAAGTTGTCACATTCATTATGGGGACTGGTCTAAGAGGCAGGCACATAACCAATAGGACCAGTCAGTATCCCACCTTTAAACTAGAGACGGGGAGACTCTGAGAGTCTTTAACGATTATGCTAGCCAGCAGCTGCAGGGGCAGAGTAGGGGCGTCATCTCATCACCACTTGGAGATGTACCTGAGAATAAATCCAAGGGAAAGCAAGCAGAGTTGATAAACACAGAAAGACAATGTGGAGCATTGCTTCAAGCACTACTCCAACCACTTAATGTGGATGAACTCACGAATTTTGGCAAACCTATTTCCATATTACCTATGATAAAAAAGGCACAGAGAATTGAATAATCACACAGCTAGTAAATAGCCCAGCCAGGATTAAGATGCAGGTCCCAGCCACAGTGCTTCAGTTGCCTCTCCAGCACTGGCTTACACTCAGCCAGACCCACACTGACAGTTCTTGTCAGCTTTATGGCATGTGACTTCTGGTCTGCACGGTGGTACCGTTGGGTTATCGATCTGAGAAGGGCCTGTTTGTCCTCTGCCAGGTTTTAAGCAGCCGTCTCTACAGGGTTGGTAAGAGGTGCTCCCTGGGCGAGGTGGAACCCAGAGTATCTGTGGCTGATGATCACAGTTGTGGAGACCCAGGCACCGCCATTCTTGCACACCTGACCTCACAGCTGAAACCCAGTTGCCAGCCTACCTGATGCTCAACACGCTGCAAGCCTCACACAGACAACAAAATAAAAAACAAACTGGACTTCAGCCAAATTAAAAACTTTTGTACAAAGGACACTATCAAGAGAGTGAAAGGACAGCCCGTAGAATGAGAAAATATTTGTAAATAATTACATCTGATAAGGGATTACTATCAAGCATGCTTGAAGAACTCCTATAACTCAACAACAAAAATATAAGCAACCTGATACAGAACAATGGGCAAAGGACTGGAGGGAACACTTCTCCAAAAAAGATATAAAATGGCCAACAAACACATGAAAAGATCTGAACATCACTATAGGGAAACACATATTAAAACCACAATGAGATACCATTCCATGCCCATTAGGACGGCTATTTATCAAAAAAAAAAAAAAAAGGAAAGGAAAATAACAAGTGTAGGTGAGGATATGGAGAAATTGGAATACCTGTTTACTGCTGTTAGGAATATAAAATAGTGCAGTGGTGGAAAACAGTTTGGTGTTTAACTCAAAAAGTTAAAACAGAATTATCATATGACCCAACAATTTCACTTCTAGGTATATACACAAAAGAATCAAAAGCTGGGACTCAAAGAGACACCTGTAGCCAATGTTCCTGGGTGTGCTCACTTGCTGAGTTGTGTCCGACTCTCTGTGACTCCATGGACTGTAGCCCACCAGGCTCCACTGTCCATGGAATTTTTCAGGCAAGAATACTGGAGTGGTTGCCATTCCCTACTTCTGGAGATCTGCCCGGCCCAGGGATCAAACCCTCTACTCCTGTGTCTCCTGCATTGGCAGGTGGATTCTTTACCATGGCACCACCTGGGGATATATAGACAAATATATACACATACCAGAGAAGGCAATGGCACCCCACTCCAGTACTCTTGCCTGGAAAATCCCATGGATGGAGGAGCCTGGTAGGCTGCAGTCCATGGGGTCGCTAAGAGTCAGACACGACTAAGCGACTTCACTTTCACTTTTCCCTTTCATGCATTGGAGAAGGAAATGGCAACCCACTCCAGTGTTCTTGCCTGGAGAATCCCAGGGATGGGGGAGCCTGGTGGGCTGCTGTCTATGGGGTCGCACAGAGTCAGACATGACTGACGTGACTTAGCAGCAGCATATACACATACACACAAAATAAAGTACTAAGTAGCCTTAACAAAAAGAATAAAATTCTGAAATAGGCTACAATACACATGAACCTTAAAAATATCATGCTAAACCGAAAGAGACTTATAGACATATAAAACAAACTTTCGGTTACGGACAAGGAAAGTGAGAAGTGGGGGAGAATAAAGTAGGCGTATGGGATTAACAGATACAAACTACTATATAAAATAGATGAACAAGGATTCACTGTATCACACAGGGAACTATATTCAATATTTTGTAATAACCTGTAAAAGAAAAATAATCTGAAGCTATATACCTAAACTAACACAATATTGTAAATCAACAATAGTTTAATAAAAGACATTGTGCTGGCAGAAATAAAGACACCAATGTAGAGAACAAATATATGGATACCAAGAAGGAAAGGGGAGATTAGGACTGACAGATACACACTATTGATATTATGTATAAACTAATAGAGAATAGACAACTAATGAGAACACATTGTATAGCACAGGGAACTCTACTTAATTCACTGTGGTGACCTGAATGGGAAAGAAGTCCAAAATGGAGGGGATGCATGTACATGAATGGCTGATTCATTGTGCTGCACAGCAGAAACTAACAACATTGTAAAGCAACTATACTCCAATAAAATTAATTTTAAAAGAAAAAAAGAATTGTGTTAAGAGAAATAAGCCAACCACAAAAGGACAAATATTGTATGACTCCACTGAGATGAGGTGCCTAGACTAGTCAAATTCATGGATCCAGAAAGTAAAATAGAAGTTACCAAGGACTGAGGGGAGAGAAGAATGGGAAATTGTTATTTAATGGGCACAGAATTTCTGTGTGGGATGATGAAAAAGTTCTGAAGATGATTAACCATTACAAGCTACACAACATTGCATAAACTGTGAATGTACTTAATGCCACTGAATTGTACACTTAAAAATAGGTAAAATGTTAAATTTTGTCTCTGTTTTACCACAATTAAAAGTGAATCAATACATAGAGAAAATCTCTGCCCATTCAAAATCAAATAGCAAAGTCTGAAAAGGGTCAGAGGACTATCTAGAATAAAATCTATTCATTTAGCCAAAAGGATAGAAGAAAAAAAGTTAGGCAACAAATGGTCAGCAAAAATTGGTAAATCTTCAGGAGACACAAACAAAGCTTTATAAAATAAAAAAAAGCAAAGAGCTTAAAAAAACTTTCAGAAAGAACTAAATCCAATAATGTTTGTCAACTAGATATATGTTCACAGAGATATGTGCCAGGATAATCAAATAAATGTTTAAATTTTTAACTGCCAAAATAGTGGGATAATGAAGCTAAAGCGCCCTGGTTTCACATGGATCTTAATGCAGAATAGAGTCTGAAAATTTTAATTACAGCCAAAGCCTATCCAAGGAAACTGCGTTGACCTTGGGAACTTTCCCTCCTTTCCAAAGGTATAACACAAAAATTTTAAAATATAAGTCTGCCATAAAACTATCCATTAGAGACTAGCATATTTTAAATAAAATGAGCTGCACTCTCCGCAATTGCAAAGCAAGGTCAGGGGATTGCAAATTATTCTGCAATTCTCTGTGTCTTCAATTGGAGCATTTTGGATTCTCCCAAACCTTTACCACATTAGGTAAATGGGGGCTGGGGAGTCATAACACTACTGGAATATTGGTTTATTTAAGAGGAGACTAGATTCAACCCCAGGATGTGCCATTAAGTTACTGGGTGACATTGGGCAAGTTACTTAATGTCTCTAAGCACCAATTTTCTTTGTATAAAATAGAGACTGGACAAAATAACCTCTGAAGGCTCTTTAGCACACTATGAGTCACAGTTTTTCAGAATAAAGTTTTTTATTCAATTTATTTAAACTAAAAAAAAAGACAAAAAATAATGAGTCATATTTTGTTCCATCTCTTGATGACATCTTTTCTCTTTTCCAAGTACATCAGCATCCAAATTAAAAGCTGCAGTGTTTCATAAACCTCTCATAAAAATGTTATTCATTCAGTCCCTCTAAATGTACTCTTTTTATCTCCCAAAGATGACTAGAGAAACCTCTCTTCCTTTTATTTATTTGTACACATCACTTCAGTCTGTAAAGGATTTGCAACTATCTAATTTCATTTGCTTCTAAAATATTTCAAAATTCTCTTGTATGAATACTGTGCATAATCTTAAGACTAAATCTTTTCCCCCTCAAAAAAATGCATGCTTAAAAGTGTTTACTTGTTTTACTTTTTCGATTAAAACAGGAAAGTGACATATGGATAAAGAAGGATGCTAAATGAATGCAGATTTCATACGGATGATTTCCAGCCAACTGCTGCCCTTTCTCTCCTGGCTTGATGGCTAATCACCAAAATACATTTGAGAGCTGTTCTCTTTTCTCATATATTTCATTTGAGCATGAGTTCATTTGTGTTTCAAGTTGTCCCATTTGGGAAAACCTAGATCCTGTCAACAACAGCTTGAGAACAGAATAAGGAGTAGAAAGGCAAGAAAGAAGTCTTAAAAATTAAAATAATCTTTCTTCAGTCTGCATACAGAAAGAAACTGACTCTCAATGTGCAGTCAGTCTATGTAAGGAAGATTCTATTCTTCTTTTGTATTAAGTAATCTAACCACTTAATAACATTAATTAGTCTTCAGTCAGGGATGCAACATCAAAACTCCACAGCTGACCTCCTTCTACCAGTTCAACCACAAACAGTGGCTAAGTTATTAGTACTGTCCTGGTCTGACATGAGCCTAACAGACCTTCCACGTCTGGCCTTTTCTCAAAATAGATAGAAATTGGGTTTTGCAAAATGTTAAAAACAGAAGGCCCCAGCTTTTAATTATATAGGCCTCTATATTTATATCAGCATCTATATTTTTTATGAAATTTCTTAAATTACTATTACAATACCATTTTCAATAATGAAGGCTGCAAAGCTAGATCTATGGAAATGCTATACGTGAACCAATCTGGGCTCAAACTAAAGCGGAACTCAAGTGCCAAAATAAATCCGACTAATTTGATTCATTCATTTATTCATCAAACACAGATTGAGCAACATCTTTTTGCAACTATTCTAGGCATTGTGGGGGATCTATAAAGCTTACAGAAACACATCCCATGGCAGAATATAAAAAGCGCTTCTGGGGAGGCGTAAAGACAGTGTCCTGCTCCCCCTGATAAAGTGAAAGTGTTAGTCACTTAGTCGTGTCCGACTCTTTGCGACTCCATGGACTGTAGCCCACCAGACTCCTCTGTCCATGGGATTCTCCAGGCAAGAATACTGGAGTGGGCTGCCATTCCCTTCTCCAGGAGATTTTCCTAACCCAAGGATTGAACTCAGGTCTCCTGCATTGCAGGCAGATTCTTTACCATCTGAGGCTGAGAAGCCCATTACCAAAATTCTGATAACCTGAGAAACAGAGGTGAGGTCACAGCTTCCTTCAGACTCTAACAAGCCTGGGCAGAGCAGACCTTCTGATACCTTTGACCCCAAGATGGACAACTGAGGACTTTGGTGTTCTCCCAGAGTGCCATCAATGTGGCTATATGGCTGGAGGGGAAAGCTGAGCTGACCTGGGACAGACAGAAACTCTGAGTATAGAGCTGTTCAGCCCTGGCCTCCCCTGAAATCCCAGAAGCTGAGAGAAATGAGATGCCTCAGGGAAGACATTACGAGAATAGAGAAGAATAGAAAGGCAAGAAAGAAGCCCTCCAAATGAAATGTATCTTTCCTCAGCCTAAATCAAGACAGGATAATCTGGCTCTCAAGAGCTCATTCCACCCAAAAAGCATAGAGAAGATGAAACACAAATTAACTCTGAACTAAAAGAAAGAGGAATAAGATTCTCAGGGGTGGGAAAAGAGGAAGGAATATCAAAATGAGTCCAGAAAATCCTGGTTTGAACTGTGGGAAGATACACACATCAAAGGAAAAATAGAACAGCCCAAGCTGCTGATGAGTGACCAAGAGATTAAATAGCCTAAGGAACTGATGACAGCAAGCGCAGCAGTGATATCATTGAGCACACAGGATCACTCATTCCCAAAGACGAGAAAAAACTTAATTCAGTCTGAAGCCAAGTTTTTACTTTGGAACTCACAAGTTGCTCTCATTAAAAAAAATTCTTCCCTAGTGTTTCTTCTCCAGCCAGATCACATGTGTGCCTCACAGACACAGGAGGAGAAAGGAGTGTCAACAAGTACTGAGTGGCTTGAAAATCTAGCTTTTAGAACTCCTAAGTATAGAAGTCTCACACTCAAGAGAGGAAGATTAAAAGAAGTTGGGAGAGAAAGGGCTTGCCAATTGTCTATCTAGGTTGGGAATAGAAAGAATACTGAAGTGCTGGAAGAGCACAAAGAAGCCAGAAGCAGAAGTCTAAATGTTGGGCAGAATTAACATTGGCAATGAAAGGCCGGGGCTTTCCAGGTGGCTCAGTGGTAAAGAATTCGCCTGCTAATACAGGAGATAAGGAGACGCAGGTTTGATCCCTGGGTTGGGAAGATCCCCTGGAGAAGGAAATGGCAACCCATTCCAGTATTCTTGCTTGAAAAATCCCATGGACAGAGAGGAGCCTGGCAAGCCACAATCCATGGGGTCACAAAGAGTTGGACACGATTGAGCACACACACATGCACCTACACAATGGAAGGAAAGGCTTTGAAAATACCCTAAAACATAGTCTTAAAGTGAAAGGAGTCAGATGCCTCCCCCCAACCCCCAAAATCTGCATTGCTCAGCTAGACACAGCAAATGGATCTGCGATCATCTTGTCTGGGAAAGCCATAATGGCAGTCTTCATGGGACATAATCACCTTACTGACGCTAGCTTTTTTTACTTTGCCCTGACCAGGAATCAAACTTACATCCCCTGCACTGAAAGCGTGGGGTCTTAACCACTGAACCACCAGGAAGTCCCTACTGAAGCTAGCTTTGACCCAATTCCATCCTCCCCTGGATTTCCAGTAAAATCATCTGAAACACTTGTCAAAACATAATTTTCAAAAAACTAAAAACATGATTCTCATCCAAATATCAGATGAATGTGTGTCAAAGAGGTTATTCAATTTGTTAATTAATTAGGGAACCATTAAGATGGTAAAGCTCACTCAAAGAGCATTTTCAGGATCTAGATTTTCATAAGTATTTGGAACATTACAACAAGATCACTAGGTTAAATACAAAACTGGCTAATGACCTAGAAGAGCAAAAAGTAATAATCTTTGTGGCTATCTTTTCTATTGGACAGACATTATTTGCCAAATCTACATGTTAATATGAGACTTCAATGAATAATAATGGTTAGGATGAACAGAGTATATTTTTTTGCCTAAATACTCCTTGAGTGGATCTGCTAAACTATGTCCCTAGATGATGCTACAATGACATACTATCCATCTTTTTGTCTTATTTCCAATTTTTAAGTAAGCTTTAACTCAATGCTTCATTTTGTAGTAGAGAGTAGGTAAATCTCATTTACCACAGAAACTAGAGAAGCCTCCTCTCATCAATTTTTTCAAAGTGGAGTGTCCATAAAAAATATTGACCTTGGACTTGACTGACCGGCAAGAAGAATGATGTGTGAGAAAAGAGAAGAAATTCCTGATATGAAAGGTCACTCAGATGGCAGTGGGGAAGAACTAATCCCTGCTAACATTAGCCATCTGCCAGCCTGCCAGACCTCACTGATTATGCCACATGTAAATCTGGAATTCAGAAGGGGAAGGTGTTTACCCTTCTCTCTAGGCTGATGAACCACTGAGTACAGTTCCCTTAAGATGGAACTACTACAGTTAGAAGTTCAAAGGCATCCTCTGCAGAATCAGCACTTCTTGGGTTGATAAGCATAGAGAATACCCTTTGAAAGAAGTACCAAAAGTATCTTCAAGGCTTCTCTAGTGGCTCAGCAGTAAAGAATTGCCTGCCAGTGTCGAAGAAACATGTTCGATCCCTGATCTGGGAAGATCCCACATGCAGTGAAGGAACAAAGCCCATGCACCAAAACTATTGAGCCTGTGCTCTGGAGCCTGCGAGCCACAACTACTGAGCCCACACATCATAACTACTGAAGCCTGCAACCCCATGCTCCAAAACAAGAGAGGCCACCACACGAATGTAAACTGGTATAGCCAGTTTATAGTTCATGGAGAACAGTATGGAGGTTCCTTAAAAAACTAAAAATAGAGCTACCATATGACCCTGCAATCCCACTCCTGGGCATATGTCCAGCGAAAAACATGGTACGAAAAGATACATGCCCCTCAATGTTCATTGCCACACTGTTTACAAGAGCCAAGACATGGAAACAACCTAAATGTTCATTGACAGAGGAATGGATAAGGAAGATGTACATATATACAATGGCATATTACCCAGCCATTTAAAAAGTGAAATAATGCCATTTGCAGCAACATAGAGGGACCTAGAGAGCAATATACTGAGTGAAGTAAGTCAGACAGAGAAGGAGAAATATATAACATCCCTTATATACGGAATCTGAAAAGAAATGATACAAACGAACCTACTTACAAAACAGAAAGAGACTTACAGACTTAGAAAATGACCTGTGTTTGCCAGAGGGAAGGAATAGTTAGGGATTTTTGGAAGGTCGTGTACACAGTTCAGTTCAGTTGCTCAATCATGTTCAACTCTTTGCAACCCCATGGACTGCAGAATGCCAGGCTTCCCTGTCCATCACCAACTCCCAGAGCTTATTCAAACTCATTATGTCCATTGAGTCAGTCATGCCATCCAACCATCTTATCCTCTGTCATCCCCTTCTCCTCTCACCTTCAATCTTTCCCAGCATCAGGGTCTTTTCAAATGAGTCAGTTGTTCGAGTCAGGTGGCCAAAGTATTGGAGTTTCAGCTTCAGCATCAGTCACAAACGAATATTCCGGACTGATTTCCTTTAGGATTGACTGATTGGATCTCCTTGCAGTCCAAGGAACTCTCAAGAGTCTTTTCCAACACCACAGTTCAAAAGCATCAATTCTTCAGCACTCAGCTTTCTTTATAGTCCAATTCTCACATCTATACATAACTACTGGAAAAACCATAGCTGTGACTAGATGGATCTTTGTTGGCAAAGTAATGTCTCTGCTTTTTAATATGCTGTCTAGGTCGGTCACAGCTTTTCTTCCAAGGAGCAAGCATCTTTTAATTTCATGGCTGCAATCACCATCTGCTGCGATTTTGGAGCCCGCAAAAATAAAGTCTGTCACTGTTTCCATTGTTTCCCCATCTATTCGCCATGTACTGATGGACCAAATGCCATGATCTTAGTTTTCTGAATGTTGAGTTTTAAGCCAACTTTTTCTCTCCTCTTTCACTTTCAACAAGAGGCTCTTTAGTTCTTCTTCACTTTCTGTCGTAAAGGTTTTGTCCTCTGCATATCTGAGACTATTGATATTTCTCCCAGCAATCTTGATTCCAGCTTGTGCTTCATCCAGCCCAGTATTTCACATGATGTACTCTACATATATGTTAAATAAACAGGATGACAATATACAGCCTTGACGTACTCCTTTCCCAATTTGGAACCAATCTGTTGTTCCGTGTCCAGTTCTAACTGTTGCTTCTTGACCTGCATACAGATTTCTCAGGAGGCAGGTCAAGTGGTCTGGTAGTCCCATCTCTTTAAGAATTTTCCACAGTTTGTTGTGATCCACACAGTCAAAGGCTTTGGCATAGTCAATAAAGCAGATGTTTCTATGGAACTGTCTTGCTTTTTCGATGATCCAGCAAGTGTTGGCAATTTGATCTCTGGTTTCTCTGGCTTTTCTAAATCCAGCTGGAACATCTGGAAGTTCATGGTTCAGGTACTGTTGAAGCCTGGCTTGGGGAATTTTAAGCATTACTTTGCTAGTGTGTAAGATGAGTGAAATTGTGCAGTAGTTTGAACATTCTTTGGCATTGCCTTTCTTTGGGATTGGAATGAAAACTGACTTTTTCCAGTCTTGTGGCCACTGATGAGTTTTCCAAATTTGCTGGCATATGGAGTACAGCACTTTCACACCATCATCTTCTAGGATTTGAAATAGCTCAACTGGAATTCCATCACCTCTGCTAGCTTTGTTCGTAGTGATGCTTCCTAAGGCTCACTTGACTTCAAATTCCAGGATGTCTGGCTCTAGGTAAGTGATCACACCATCATGGTTATCTGGGTCGTGAAGATTATTTTTATATAGTTCTTCTGTGTATTCTTGCCACCTCTTCTTAATATCTTCTGCTTCTGTTAGGTCCATACCATTTCTGTCCTTTATTGTGCCCATCTCTGCATGAAATATCCTCTTGGTATCTCTAATTTTTTTGAAGAGATCTCTAGTCTTTCCCATGTACACACTGCTATATTTAAAATGGATAATCAACAAAGACCTACTGTATAGCCCATGGAACTCTGCTCAATATTATGTGCCATCCTGTATGGAAGGGAGTTTGGGGGGAAATGGATACATGCATATGTGCGGTTGAGTTCCTTCACTGTTCACCTTAAACCACCACATTGTTAATCAGCTATACTGCAAAACAAAATGCTTTTAATGTTACACAAAATTAAAATTAAGGAAAAAAAACAAAAGAGGCCACCACAATGAGAGGTCCAAGCACCACAACTGGAGGGTAGCCCCCTCTCAACACAAGTAGAAAAGACCCCACAAAGCAGTGAATATCCAGCATAGGCAAGAACAAATAAATACACGAATTTTTTTTAATTATTTGAAAAAAAAAAAAAAAGCTCCAAGTATCCCTGTAAGAGACCAAATGTTTGAAACAGTTGTATCTCCAGAAGATGTCTGTCCAAGAAAATGCTCTCAACTCTCAATTCCACATAGAACCAGGAGTAATTAAACATCTCACCTAGAATGTACCCCAGAGAAAAGAATTCAGTATATTTCAGTGAATGTTCGCCAAAACCAAAACATTTCCCTCCTTGACTCTTGGCTTTCATACCCTCTTCTGCATATGACTTTTAAAGTATTTTCTGTTAAGGACAAACAAAGGGTCAGTAAAAGACATTTTCACAGAAAGCCACAGAGTTGTACCCTAGGAATAAGATTGAGATAGGCATGAAACTAAGTGGCCAGGGATACAGAACAGATTGATGATTCAAATTAATTTTGCCAAAGGACTTGCCTGGTATCTATTCCTTCCTGCACTGGGTTGCAATGGTGGAATCTTGTGATCTCCTAAAAGTAAGAATCAAAACCACAGTGAGATACCACTTCATATCTACTAAGATGGTTATACTCAAAAAAATAAAAAGCAACAAGCATGATGAGAATGTAGAGAAATTGGAACCCTCATACGTTGTTGGTGGGCATGTAAAATGGTGCAGTGGTGGAAAATAGGCAGTTTCTCAAAAAGTTAAACACAGAATTACCTAGCATTTCCATTCTTAGATATATACCCAGAAAGATTGAAAACAGGTATTCAAATACTTGTACACATATGTTCACAGTAGCATTGTTCACAATAGCTAAAAGATAGAAACAAGTATCTATCAGCTAATGAATGGATAGACAAATCATTGTACATACATACAATGAAAAGGAGTAGTATTCAGCCATAAAAAGGAACGCAGTATTGATACATGCTATGATGCTGATGAACTTCAAAAACATTTTGCCAAGTGAAAGAAGTCAGTCACAAAAGGTTAAATGTATGATTCCATTTATATGAAATATCCATAAAATGCAAATCCATAGAGATAGAGAGCAGACTGATGGCTTCCAGGGACTAAGGGGAGGAAGGAATAGACAGTAACTACTTCATGATGTAGGGTTTTATTTGCGGGCAAGGAAAATGTTTTGGCACTAGATAAAGGTATTGTTTGTAAAACATTATGAATGTGCTAAATGCCAATGAGCTATACAGCTGAAAATGATTAATTTTATGTTATTTGAATTTCACCTCAATTTTAAAAGGAGACAGGAAATATCAACAATTATAATAATAGCACAGATTTCAAACAGTAAGGAAGTAAGTTTATACAATGGTCTTCAAAATGTGAAAATACCCAGAGTAAACTAGAGTTTGGACAGAAGAGGGAGCAAGAAACACACAGACATATAGAATTTACATTTCTTTTTAAATTCTGAAAATACATTGATTTTTTTTTTCCAGTATCATGTCACTACTCTTCTCCTTGAATTGCAATATCTTCTAAAATTAGTAGAGAATTTTTAAAATGAATAAACACTTCAATACCGAGAAAGAAATATGGAGGACTCACATAATTTTCAGCATGAGGGGTTGACCTGAGAGATCATTCAGTCCAGCTGCCCTTGTTTTACAAATGGGAAACATAGACTCAGAGAGACACCTACACGCCTCGCCCAAGGCCACACCGCAGAGCTGGAGCTAGCAGCAGCCTGGGGTTGTTTGGGGACTGTGCTTTCCAGGATAGAAGCTCCAACTGTGTTCTCTGTGGTTTTATTTTTTTCTCTTGAATCACATATCTAAAATGTTTCCAGGCCTGTAGCAAATCACTGTCAGACACCCCTTCCTCAGCTTTTCAGCATTCACATCCAAGGAAAATTGGGTTAAAATTAACATCTCTAGCACAGCCTTACATGGTAAAGTCCCAAACATTCTGCCCAGCATGTGTCAGATGTTAGCAGAGCAAGCCAGCGTGCTGCGGCCTTATTCCCAGGAAGGGGAAGCGGGGGTTAAGAGACTGTATGTATGTGCCACCTACCTGTCAGCTATGGTCAACACATCTTTTGAGAATCAGTCCAAAGGGCCTGAACTCCTCTCCCAGATGCTGCCATCCAGACCATTCTTCCAGCCCTCGCCTTCTACACTAGAGGGCTGATTAAGCAGTTTCCCCAAACAAAGACCATTCTCTCCCAAGCCCAGCTGTCTAAATAAATTTTTGCATTTTTTTAACCCAATTGCATGCATGTCTTAGGACTTCTTTGGAACCTGCTGGTGCATTCCCTTCCTCCCCTTCCTACCCCAGTTACCAGGATGAGACACTTCCTCAATGGCCTCCAGAAAAGCAGAATCTGCAGTGAACACCCAACATACATTTTGACTCAAGGTTATAATGCAGATAAGGAACAGTCACAGCAGGAACTAAACTTGAAAGCTCCCTACCCCGAGAGGGCAACCCCAAACTGGATACCAGCACCTTAAACATTACTATTTAATTTTGCTAACAGCAGCCATTTGTCTTCATTAAATTTTCAAATGTTTTGGGATTAAGAGTGGGCTCTGGAGTTATCCGCGTGGTCTTAGTTAACTGTATATAACCTCCTTTGACTTCAGTTGGTTCATCTCTAAAATGACATAACAATGAGCATCTACCTCTTAAAGCAACTTTGAGAAGATAGAATGTTTGCAGTGCATCTATGAGTGCCTGGCTCATTCTAAGTGTTCAATAAATATTATCTACTAATATCCTTCCCCAGAGAAGGCATGTTAATTACTCTTCAATCATGGAGAAGAGCCTATCCACAGCTAGGGGTAGACTATTGCTAATATTTAGGGCAACATATCTTCAGGAACAGCTCAAAGAAGAATCCAGGAGTCCCCAACATGTGATCTAATGCCTGATGATCTGAGGTAGAGCTGATATAGTAATAATAGAAATAAAGTGCACAATAAATATAATGCATTTAAATCATTCCAGAAACCATCCTCCCTCCCCTGGCCGTGGAAAAATTGTCTTCCACAAAACTGGTCTCTGGTGCCCAAAAGGCTGGGGACTGGTGCACGAACCTGTCTATTCTGAACTTCCACAGGCTCTGAAAGGATTCCTGAGTTGGAGGGCCTGATCTATAGCCCTCTCCAGATCTTATTCCCTCTCCAACATGCCAGAACCCCTCTGCTTGTATACATCTAGCAATAGGAAATTCCCCTCTTCGCCAGGCAGTTCATGCCTTTTGTGGCTCCTTACTGTTTCTATTTCGGTCCCCTGGGTCCATGCAGCAGAAGGTGCTTAGTCCTTCAAACATGTAAAATTATCATGTTTCTGAAAATCCCCATGTTCCTAAAGTGTTATCCCAGGGCCTGATTGATAGCCCCTCCACAGGAACTCCTGCTTGTCAATACACTTCAGAACCACCCAGTTTCTAGAAGGGAGGCTGCCCAGCTCTAAGGCAGCCAGGCTGGAAAGAGGATTGTAAAGAAAGCAAGGGGAACAGGTCCTCTTTACCCTTCTACCCATGAAATAAATGATGAAGTAATATATGAAAAATATTCAGCATGCAGTTTGACACATTATATTCACTGAACACTCTGTTTCCTTTCCCCTCCCTTCCTAAAGTCATATGGAAAGCATAAATAAATAAGTTAGGTTCTGGGCTTCCCTTGTGGCTCAGCTGGTGAAGAATCTGTCCGCAGTGTGGGAGACCTGGGTTTGATCCCTGGGTTGGGAAGATCCCCTGGAGAAGTGAAAGGCTACCCACTCCAGTATTCTGGCCTAGAGAATTCCATGGACTACACCCATGGGGTCGCAAAGAGTCAGACACAACTGAGCAACTTTCACTTTCACTTCAAGTTGGGTTCTAATTACATTGCTGGAGACTCAGGAAGATCTAGTAGCTTGCCCTCAATTACAGAGCGGTTGAGCAAGGATATGAACTCAGGCCACCTGATGTAAAGTCCCTTGTGTTTTCCTCCGCACCAGACATGTCTTCCACAGCTCATCATAACATGCTTAAGGACTCAGCTGCAACACAAAGCAACACAAACTATTCACTCACATTGAGCCTGCAGTCGTTGACTTTGACTGGGTTCCACCAAGCTACCATAGTCGATAAAAATATCCGTCTAGACCAAGGCTCCACAAAGTGTAACCTGTGGGCCAAATTTCACCACTGCTTGTTTTTGTAAATGTAGATTTTTTGGAAGATAGCCATGCCCATTTACTTTCATATTATGCTTGTTTTCATACTGCAATGGCAGAATTGAATAGAAACTGTATGGTCTCCAAAATCTAAAATATTTATGAGGTAGCCCACTACAAAAAAAAAAAAAAGTTTGTCAACCCTTCTCTAGACCCACACTGTATTGGCAATAGCTAATTGTCCCATAGATAATCCTAAGACCATGAGTGAGAGGAACAATGAAATCACAATGCTTTGAAATAGTATTTCTCTCAGTGGATATTTCTTAAATACATGTCTATGTGTTGGCACTTTTTCCACATTAACCATAATCCACTTTTCTAGGATTGGCTATACAATCACAGAACTACTGTAACACCTGTTTCAATCTCTGTTTCACGTGATAATTTCTCAAGTTGCTGTAAGAGTAGCTTTGTGGATAGCAGTTTCCATTTTTCCAACCTCCAGGCAGGTTGCCTCTTCCCCCATGTACAGTTTTGGTAGGACTTTCAATCAAGGTGCCCTGCCCTCCTCTAACCAAAGATGGGCTTGAGACTCAAATGGCCCATTAGGACTCCTTTCCCAGAATTTCACACCTGTAATATCACAACTCATGGCCAGAAATTTAGTGAGAACTGATTTGTACCTGCAGCAGCGTCCTTCCAAGATTCCTGATTCCTGCTGCTCTGCAAACTGTCCTTTCCAAGCCTGGTGCTTCAGATGTAAGCTCCACTTTAAACTAAGTTGACCAGATCTGTGTGTCACTTGTAACCAGTCCCAGCTGATATAATCAGTTCATAAAAACCTGCAGGGTAGGAGAATTTGTCTCTAAGGAATCATATTCCCTCTAACCAAAATAGAACTAGAGGAGAAAAGTCTTGGTTGAACCTATAAAACCTTAGAAGAGATTTTTAATTCAATTTTTGAGTGCAGAAACATATAAGGAGATTGTGATCATCATGTCAGATTTTAAGTTAGTACCAATAGTCATTATATAGTGAATTCCTGATGCCCATGTAATCTTACTTCTCTAGGAGTAGTAGCTGATTTCTTTGTGACAACATGGTACCTTTAGTATTGAGCCTCAGCAGTTACCTCCCCAAAGTGTCCACTTGGGGACATTTGCCAGTTTGTGATGATAAAATCTTGGGTGAGGATTTTTATTGTCTTTAACATGTAACTGACAAAATAACAAAACACAACTCACCACCTCTGATTCCTGACATTCGCACCAGAGGCTGTTGGGGGATGCTAGGAGCTAGGATGACCCAGGAGATCAGTGCAAACTGATCAATGCAGGGGTACCCCCAGCCTCGGTCTCAACATCAAAAAGTCTGCCAGGCAGTGAGAAAGCAGTGGGTATCCAAAGGACGGAAAAATGAAAATTTCCTCTGGAAATTCAATTCCTGCATGAATTGAACTGTACAAGGACTCTGAAGATCATTTTGTTGTCGTTCAGTTGCTAAGTCATGTCTGACTCTTTGCAACCCCGTGGACTACAAAATGCCAGGCTTCCCTGTCCTTTGCTATCTCCCAAAGTTTGCTGAAACTCATGTCCATTGAGTCGGTGATGCCATCCAACCATCTAATCCTCTGTCACCCCCTTCTCCTTCTGCCCTCAATCTTTCCCAGCATCAGGGTCTTTTCCAATAAGTCAGCTTAAGACCATTTAATCCACTGACTATCTAAGGAAGGAATTCCCTTTTGGAAAAAAAATCCTGAAGATTGGGTGTCACTAGAGATGTGGCACCCCACTCCAGTACTCTTGCCTGGAAAATCCCATGGACGGAGGAGCCTGGAAGGCTGCAGTCCATGGGGTCGCTGAGGGTTGGATACGACTGAGCAACTTCACTTTCACTTTTCATTTTCCTGCATTGGAGAAGGAAATGGCAACCCACTCCAGTGTTCTTGCCTGGAGAATCCCAGGGACAGGGGAGCCTGGTGGGCTGCTGTCTATGGGGTCGCACAGAGTCAGACACGACTGAAGTGACTTAGCAGCAGCAGCCAAGCTGTCCATTTGAATACCATCAATGATGGTGAACTCATTGCCTGTAAGGCAGCTCACTTCATTTTTATTTTTTTATTTTTTTTTTCACTTCATTTTTAGACAGCACAAATTGTTAGCAACTTCTAACAACTCTGATTTGAATAAAATCACAAAAAACTACTCCTCCCTTTTTTTCTGTGGTCATCCTTCATACCTACATTGATCATAGTTTTCATAGCCCACTATACTTTCTCAACTCCTAACCCAATACCCCAAATGGTCCAAATCATTTTTCATGTGCCACAGATTAAGTTTTTACTTTCCTGCCTGTAGAGGTCAACCGGGCCCTGGCAGGAAAGATGTGGCACACCCAAATTTAGTAACGTGTGGACAGATTAATGAAAGGACCATTTACAAAAGTGGGAGCAGAGGGTAGGGAAAGTAAAAAGATAGTACAATACCCCAGGGTATTGAAGAAACAGGGAAAACAGTTAACAGAACCTGGGTACAGAGCAAGCAAAGTAAACAGGATTGCCTGGCAGGACCTGTGACCTTCAGCTTCAGATGGTAGCCTCACAGGAATGAGTTGGCAAAATAAACAGTCTTCCCTACCTCTTCTCCTTGACTCTGATCTCCTGCCAGAGCATTCCATTGGCCAAACATAATTGGAAACTTGAGGAAAAGGGAGTCCATCAGTGCACTTTATACAAGGTTAGACCCTTGGAACATAGAGCAGAGCAGTGAGAAAATCTGAGGAGCAAATGGAAAATATCACAGGACATCTCATGTCATGTCTACTCAGCATTTGTGTGTGTGTGTGTGTTAGTAGCTCAGTTGTGTCTGATTCTTTGCAACCCCATGGACTGTAGCCCGCCAGGCTCCTCTGTCCATGGAATCCTCCAGGCAAAAATACTGGAGTGAGTAGCCATCCCCTTCTCCAGGGGATCTTCCTGACCCAGGGATAAAACCTGGGTCTCCTGCATTGTAGGTGGACTCTACCACCTGAGCTACCAGGGAAGCCCACTCAGCATGTATACACTTTTTAAAAAAATATTTATGTATTTATTTGGCTTCATTGAGTCTTGGTTGTGGCACAAGAGATCTTCATTGCCTTGTGTGGCATCTTTCATTGCGGGGCACAGACTCTCCAGTTGTAGCACAAAAGCTTAGTTGCTCCGAGGCATGTGGGATCCTAGTTCCCCCACCAGGAATCAAACCCATGTCCTCTGCATTGCAAGGCAGACTTTTAACCACTGCACCACCAGAGAAGTCCCATGCATTCACTTTTATTCTGGTAACAGCACCTCAGTTTTCTTCTGGGGAACCCCTTCCCTCCCATTCTCCTGTCACATAATTTAAGCCCATTTGATAGCATCTCTACCAGCAAGGGAGGTCCTGTGACTCAGGCCTGACCAGTCAGCACCACACCCCTCTAACCACGGTAACTGGCTCAGAAATAAACACGGAACTCATTTAAGGACAATGCAAAGCAAACTGCTGTTTTTCTGCAGGAGAGGCATGTTCTCCTTCCCCTTATACTGGAAGATATTAGCCTGGAAGCTGGGCCAGGTGTCCTTTGATCTCCCACGGCCAGGCGAGGCGCTGGTGGAGAAGCCGTTCAGTAAGGCCACAGCCCAGCTCATAGACGAGGAGGTGTGGCGGCTCATAGGCTCCGTGCATGAGAGCACCCTGGACCTGCTCACGCGCTGCCGCGAGCAGGTGGACAAGGTGGGCAGGCGCCTGCTGGAGAAGGAGGCGCTGGAGCCGGCCGACATGATGGAGCTGCTCCGGCCGCGGCCGTTCACCGAGAAGATCACCTACGACGAGCTCGTGGAGGGCACAGGCGGCCTGGAGGAAGACACAGCCCTTCCCGAGGGTCTGCAGGGCTGACGTGGGGGGCCCGCTGCAGGAGAGCCCAGCCTAGCGCCTCTGCCTGGAGAGCAGCCTCCGGGACCCCCAGGAAGCAAATTAAAGCACATGTAACCCGAAGCAATGGCACCCCACTCCAATACTCTTGCCTGAAAAATCCCATGGATGGAGGAGCCTGGTGGGCTGCAGTCCATGGGGTCGCTAAGAGTCGGACACGACTGAGCAACTTCACTTTCACTTTTCACTTACATTGGAGAAGGAAATGGCAACCCACTCCAGTGTTCTTGCCTGGAGAATCCCAGGGATGGGGGAGCCTGGTGGGCTGCCATCTATGGGGTCGCATAGAGTCGGATATGACTGAAGCGACTCAGCAGCAGCAGCCTGGAGCTACTGGAAGCCACATGGCCCCCCAAGGGAAGAACCTGGATAAAGAGAAAGTCAACTCAGAGGAAGGCAGAGCCAAGAGAGAGAAAGACTCATTCCTAATAATGTTTTGAGTTCCTATATTCAATTGTGCCTGAAAGCTACCCTGTCTGCTGCTGCTGCTAAGTCGCTTCAGTCGTGTCCGACTCTGTGCAACCCCATTGACAGCAGCCTACCAGGCTCCCCCGTCCCTGGGATTCTCCAGGAAAGAACCCTATCTATTCCAGTCCGAAATTTAAATGATATTGAAGGGAGTCTCCTGGTGGTCCTGTGGTTAGGAATCTGTCTTGTAATGCAGGGGATGTGAGTTCAGTCCCTAGTTTGGGAATGGAGATCCCATGTGTGCAGAGCAACTGGGCCCAGGAGCCACACTGGAGAGTCTGCTTTCCCCAGCGCAAGACCTCACATGGTGCACCAACGATCCCGCATGCCACAAATGGGACCCAAGGTAGCCAAATAAATAAATAGACAAATATTAAATATAATAATAATAAATTATATTGAAAAGACAAGATCCTGTAGTCTAAAGAGCACTGGTTCCATCACCTTCTAGCTAGGCAACATTGGCAAAACACTTCACTTTGTGATCTTCAAGTTCCTTGACTTTAAAACAGGAAATTATAATGCCCTGCCACCCTCTTAGGCTTATTATGAGTACCAAACAAGATCACAGATTTAAAGGTCCCTTGTGAACTGCAAGGCATTGTGTAAATATCACAGATTCTCGTCCAGGTCATCCCCACCTTCAGATGCACAACCCTCGGGACATTGGTAACACAGTGTTCCAGTCAGGGGCACACAACATTCTAAAATTACTTCCCAGGCTGAGTAATGACATATTGGAAAGCAGCTGTTAAGAGCAATGGCAATCTCCACATTGCCAAATGGAAAAAGAGAAAGAAAGAAGGAAATTGACAAAATTGGCTTTATTTTAAAGACACAGACTGGAATCAGCAACTAAGAAACAGAATCATGAGAAAAATTCTACTGAATTAAAAACTGTGTCTGAAACAATGTCAGAACAGAAGACAGAAACAGGCAAAAGTGAAGAAAAATGGTCCATGCTCTGGGGCACTGTGATTCAAACTCCAACAGTCACAGCTGGGAAGCAACAGAGTCAAAATCAAAAACCACAGAACAGACAAGACAGAGTGCTTCCCTGAGGACAGAGAACTGTTGAAAGGGAAAGCCCATACGTGACCACCATAAAATACTGGGAAAGAATAAAGGCAGAGGCCAGCCAGTGGGGCAGTAAACCCAAGCTCAGAAAAACAGAAAGATATCAAAGGTCTCACAGCTGAAGCCAGTATGATGGTGAGCACAGAATCTGAGGGCTCTTCACCCAGTGGCTAAACCCCATGTGGAAATTTCAAAACTGGAATGGGAAAAATTTGAAGCACAGCTAGGAAAATGTCTTACCGCAGAGGTTAAAGAAAAAAACACATCTGCAAAATGTTTCAGTGTGCTCCTCAGTAGCTCACCTCACAAACACCAGGCTTGGATAAAGTGCTTGGCTGTGTGCTGGCCCAGCAGTTTGATTCTATTGCAGACTAAAATTAAAGAGCAGAGGAAAAACTGATCATCAGCATGCCAAGTGCACCATAGTTTACCAATGGACTGAAAACTGAAAGAGGGGTTAAGTCCAAATGAAAGTAAAATCTCTCTCGTCCAACTGAAGAAACAAAGTGCTCCAAAGAAATGTATTTCAAAAACGACTTTTAGCATCAAGCCAAGGACTGTGTTAAGTTTTATGTGGGTTTTCCAGGTGGCGCTATTGGTAAAGAATCCGCCTGCCGGTGCAGGAGACATATAGGTTTGATCCCTAGGTTGGGAAGATCCCCTTGAAACGGGAATGGTAACCCACTCCAGTATTCTTGCCTGGAGAATCCCATGGACAGAGGAGACAGAAGCAACATAGTCCTTCCCCTATCCTCAATGCACCCCCAGTCAAATAACAATCCCATTGAGAAGGAAAATCTCACTAGACCAAGACAGAACATAGGATGGAATACAGCAGCTGGAACAAACCAGACTTATGTAGCTGTAAAGCAGGTGTCTGCTCAATGAAAGTCCCCTCCCCATCAACCCCCCCCAAAAAAAAAAAAAAAAAAAAACAGACTCACATCACCATTTTCTTCCCTCGTTTAGGAGGAAATGAATAAATCAACTGGAAAAGATTTGTTGGTACTTTCCTCCCTGTCCCAATCATCCCTCCCCAAACACAACATCATCCTGCCCCTCCCACATCCACACTGTACGTAGAATCCTTCTTTCCTTGATTCCTTGTCTTGGCCGCTGTCTTCTCTTGCCTGGACTGCCCAGATTATCTGCTTATTCCCATTCTCTCTCCCTTATAATCAGTCTTCTGCTCATGTAAACTAGATCAAAACCCTTCCATGGCTGCCAAGACTACAATGAAATATTAACTCTTCCAAGACCCTGTACCTTCCAACTTCTGACCACTCCTTTAGCTCATTTCATGGGACTCTCCACCTCACTCCATCCAGCCTCACTGACTGCTCCATTCTGTGAATGCACCACACTTTTTGCCACCAAAACATTTTAGCATATACTTTTCTCTGTCTGTGATGCTGTTTGTTCCCTCCCACTGTTTACCTAACTCCTCTTCACCATGAAGTCTCAATTTAAAAGTTTCTCCTGGGAATTCCCCGGCAGTGCAGTGGCTAGGATGCCACACTTTCACTGCACAGGGCCCAAGCTCAATCCCTGGTCAGGGAACTAAGATCCCCAAAGTTGCATGGTGTGGCCAAAAATCAAACAAGTTCCTTCCCTCAGAGAAGTCCTTCTAAGCTCCCACCAAAAATTAGGCCTCAGAGCACCCTATACTTTTCTTTACCATAGTTGGTAATTACACATATTTATTCTGTCTCTGACTCCTCACAATACTTAAGAGTTGGGAACTGCTCTGCTTGCTCCCTACTGTACACCCAGCTCCTAGATTAGATCCTGGCACCCAGAAGGGGATCAGAAAATACTTGCTGAATGAAAAAATATCCTCTGCACTAACATGGTGTACAAAAGTAGAAATTATGTCCTCTTTGTTCAAAGTGCATCCAATCTAAAATACACAAAACAAACAGAAGCAGAATAAAATAGAAGAAAATCACATGTAGGACAGATCATATGGAAAGTGCCATAGAGGTGCATAGGCACTCCACATAAGTTACGAAACAGAAAACACTGAGAAATTTCTATCTTCAGGGGAACCCACCCTCACCCCATGGATTCACTAGTAATCACTATTTTCTACAAAAGCAGAACCAAAAATAAAATAAATATATTTTTTAAAAAACAAATAAAACCCATCTACCTGTCCATAAACAGAAACCAAAGAATCTCTGCTTACTAACCTAGGATTGCAACCAGTGAAAAGTGAAAATATTAGCTGCTCAGTCATCTTCGGCTCTTTGTGACTCAATGGACTGTAGACCACCAGGCTCCTGCGTCCATGGGATTTCCCAGGCCAGAATATTAGAGTGGGTTGCCATGCCCTTCTCCAGAAGATCTTCCCCACCCGGGGATCGAACCTGGGTCTCCTGCATTGCAGGCAGATTCTTTACTGTCTGTGGCACCAGGAAACCAACCGATAGCTAACTGCATCAGCAGCACCAAAACTATGCTGACTGCCTGTGTAGTCCCCAAATTCGCATCATTGGAGAAGTACAGAAATACGGAAGAAAAAACTAACCCCAAAACTGATTCCACTTGAAGACATAGTGTTGGAAAGCATCACACCTACACTTAAACAAGGAACAAGCTAAAGAAACTGTAAATTAACAATTTTTTATGAAATCAGAAAACTGAGGTCACAGAGCCAATAACCAACACAGAATCTGAAGAAAGACAGACATCCACAAGGAAGAAACAGGACCCAGGCCTTTAACTGGGACAAACACGTGACACCACGTAGAAGCCCCTAAGAATTTAGTTAGAAATGTTTAACAAATTACTGAAGGCCAAACATAGGCTCACTAAGGGCTGCAGTAATAGAAGTTGGGTGAAGGGTGTATGGGAGCTTCCGGTACTATCTTTGCAACTCTTCTTTAAGTCCAAAACTATTTACAACAAAAATAACTGGGGACTCATGAGTACTACTGAACGTGGACAGAGGCAAACTGAAAACAGGTCTCCTGGGACGTCTCCCACCCCAGGCATGCATGGAACTCTCAAAAGAAACAATGTCCATGAAGATGACCTCACTCACCAAGAATATCGGGAAGAAAAAAAAAAACAGGAACTCTAATGAGTAAGTCAGTCCACAGACCCAACAAACAGAAGTTTTCACCCCTGAAAAAGTATGTATACATTTATTTTGCATTTCTAGAAATTAGAATTGAGGTTCACTTCACATTAATGAAAATAAATGCAGAAGGAAGGTATGGGATGCATGGACACACACACAAAAAAACAGAAAACCCATTGGTAAATTTAAGCAAGAATCGACTATAAAAATAATGAGGATGGGGGCACAAGGTATATGAGAACCCCAAGTACTTTCCACTCAATTTTGCCATGAACCTAAAACTGCTTTTTAAAAAAGTTTACTTTTTAAAAAATAAGTACATGATGATAACTTTTTTGTATGGAAAACAAAATGGAATTAAAATACTAGATAAAAATAGCACAGAAGATGGAAAAGCTACTCAAAGCAGACCAGCGAAGAAATATTTAAAGGAAGTTAAAGAATCCTAAAATTATTAATCTTATTCAGGAGGAAAACAGAAATATTAATCCCAGGGACGGGGGAGCCTGGTGGGCTGCCATCTATGGGGTCGCACAGAGTCGGACACGACTGAAGTGACTTAGCAGCAGCAGTATTAGACATTGTTAAAAAATATATATGTGACTAACTGCTTCCTTTTAAAAAATCAGCTTTAAGATGACAACACACACACTGATACAAATGGAAGAACTTACGCTGGAAAAAACCTTAGAACTGAGCAGCTTCTACACATGAGGCAAAGCAGAAGCCCACAGGAAGCAGGTGGGAAAGGGTGGGACACAGGCCCCTCTCCCCTCCCCGCATCCCACATTCGGCAGGAGACCCTCAGTCAGAAGGAAGCAGCACCCAGAACACCTCTGAGGAGCAAAGGATTTGAACGAACCCCACACAAGGTACCCCAACCTTTAAGAACTGCACCTGAAAGATGAGCCCCCAAAATGTCTAGCTTTGAAAATCAACTGGGGCTCACATGCCAAAGACCCAGAAGACTGCAGGGACCTGAGCAAACCAGGGTTTCCCTGACCCTGGGTCCAGCGCGAAGCACCCGCTGGGCACCCAGACTTTGTGTGGAGGAGGCTCCTCTGCTTGTCCCGGAACTTCAGCCTAAGGGGCAGGCCTCTGATTTGACATACATTCGGGGTCTTACTGGAGTGCTCTCTGCCAGGGGAGACTGGCGGCCAAATCTCTGTACCTGCTGTCCGCCTCGCCTCAGCCGGGCACCGTGTTAGCGCCTCAGGATGCCCGCCATCTCCCGGAAGCGAGCTCTTCACGCCTCCAGCTGCCCGGGTCCGTCTTCACAGCTGCCGCCAAATGAAATCCGTTGGTCACCTGGCTCTGTGGGCAAATTGCCCGTTGGCCAAAAAAGCCAAAGCTTAGGAAGGTTGGAAACATGCCATCTCTCAGAGTTCGTAATGGTGGACTCTGAAGAAAACTTGAGACTCCAGAACTCAGGTTTCCAGAAGTAAATGCTGTCTTCCTGTATTCGTCAGTTTGAGCGAAAAGCCTTGAAATGGGCATTTTCTTTAAGTCTGCAATTCCTATCTTGGAGTGACTCCTCATTTACCTTAAGAGAATAATCTCAGGCATTTACAAATATTTAGCTATGAAACAGTCCTGACAGTTTAGAAGCAGGATTAAAGATGATTTTTTTTTCTCAGCTTTTGCTGATCTACATGTTCTATAAAAAGATAAATTACTTTGGGTTTTTTTTTAATATTTATTTTTATTTATTTCGCTGCAAGGGGTCTTAGTTGTAGCATGTGGGATCTAGTTCCCTGACCAGTAATTGAACTCTAGCCCCCTGCACTGTAAGTACAGACTCTTAGCCACTAGACCACCAAGGAAGTCCCATTTTCATTTTAAAAAGAGGTTTTTAATATTGGAAAGGAACTTAAGATGTTTAATATCCTTTCATGGTCTAGCATCATGTGGCTTTATGGTAGGCAAATACTGGATTTTAAGGTACATTAAGTCTCAAGCTCAAGAAGTCTCTTCACAAGCCTGTTGAAAACATTAGAGATTAACATTTTTAAAGCTATTAGATTTTATAGTCATGATTATCCTGTCTTGTCTGCGTTGATGACAAAAACACAGACAAATTGCTGATGATGTTCCATCCTACCCCCAGCCTGTTTTTTGCTTTGCAAACTTTCCTTCATCTTTCAAGTTCCACTCCCTGGTCCCCTGGTCTGGACTTCCACAAAAGAGGAGGCACGTCTGAATCTTAACCTTAAATCTTAAAGTAACCTGATGTGTTACTTTACCTGATTCCCAATTAAACTAAAAGATCCTTGAGGGCAGAAGCTAGTTCTATTTTTTTCCTCTTTTTTTAATTGATGTATAGTATACATTTCAGGTGTGCTGCTGCTGTCGCTTCAGTCGTGTCCGACTCTGTGCGACCCCATCGACGGCAGCCCACCAGGCTCCGCCGTCCCCGGGATTCTCCAGGCAAGAACACTGGAGTGGGTTGCCATTTCCTTCTCCAATGCATGAAAGAGAAAAGGGAAAGTGAAGTCACTCAGTCGTGTCCGACTCTTAGTGACCCCATGGACTGCAGCCCACCAGGCTCCTCTGTCCATGGATTTTCCAGGCAAGAGTACTGGAGTGGGGTGCCATTGCCTTCTCCGATTTCAGGTGTACAATATAATAATTCACTATTTTTAAAGGTTATAATTCATATATAGTTATGGGAAAATATTGGCTATATTCTCTGTGCTGTACCATATATCCTCATAGTTTGTAACTCTTAATCCTCTACCCCTAACTTGTCCTTATCTGGGAATCTGTTTCATTTTTTAAATTCCACACATAAGTGATATTATACAGTTATTTGTCTTTCACTGTCCAACTTATTTCACTAAGCAAATTACACTCCAAGTCCATCTGTGTTGTTGCAAATGGCAAAATTTCCTTCTTTTTATAGCTAACTAGTATTCCATTGTATATATGTATCATATCTTCCTTATCCACTCATCTGTTGATGGACATTTAGGTTGCTACCTATCTTGGCTATTGTAAATAATGCCTCTATGAACATTAGGAAGCATATATCATTTCAAATTAATCTTTTTGTTTTCTTCAGATATATAACCAGGGATGGAATTGCTGGATCATATGGTAGTTCTGGGCTCCCCAGGTGGCTCAATGGTAAAGAATCTACCTGCCACTGCAGGAGACACCAGAGACTCGAGTTCAATCCCTGGGTGGGGAAGATCATCTGGAGGAGGAAATGGCAAGCCACTCCAGTATTCTTGCTGGGAAAATCCCCTGGATAGAAGAGCCCAAAGGGCTACAGTCCATGGAGTTGCAAAAGAGTCAGACATGACAGCATGCACACGAGCACACACAGTACTTCTATTTTTAGTTTTTTGAGACACTGCCATACTGTTTCCACAGTGGCTGCACCAATTTACATTCCCACCAACTGTGTACAAGAATTTCCATCTCTCCACATCCTCTCCAGCATTTGTTATTTGTGTTCTTTTTGATGATAGCCATTCTGATAAGTGTGAGGTGATACCTCATTTTCGTTTTGATTTGCATTTAGCAATTTTGAGCATCTTTTCATGTGCCCGTTAGCCATCTGTATGTCTTTAAAAAAATGTATATTCAGGTCTTCTGCCCATTTCTTAGTTGGGTTGTTTGTTTTTTGATGTTGAGTTGTATGAGTGGTTTATGTATTTTGAAGATTAACCACTTATTGGTTGTATCACTTGCAAATACTTTCTTGCATTCAATAGGTTGCCTTCTCATTTTGATGATGGTTTCTTTTGCTGTGCAAAGGCTTTTAAGGTTAAGTAGACCCCATTTGTTAATTTTTGCTTTTGTTTCCTTTGCTTTAGGAGACAGATCCAAAGAAAATAGTACTACAATTTATGCAGAGGGTAAGTCTTAATAGACTTTTTATTCCCAGGTACTAGCACAGCTTGAGAAGGCAATGGTACCCCACTCCAGTACTCTTGCCTGGAAAATCCCATGGATGGAGAAGCCTGGTGGGCTACAGTCCATGGGGTGGCTAAGAGTCGGACACAACTGAGCGACTTCACTTTCAATTTTCACTTTCATGCATTGGAGAAGGAAATGGCAACCCACTCCAGTGTTCTTGCCTGGAGAATCCCAGGAATGGGGGAGCCTGGTGGGCTGCCGTCTATGGGGTCGTACAGAGTCGGACACGACTGAAGCAACTTAGCAGCAGCAGCACAGCTTGTTTGTGAATGGAAAGGAATTAGACACTCATTATGAATCAACAGAAGGTAACTCTGTTTCTTAATAAGACCTGACACCCCATGTCAGTGTGGATTTTTTCCCCATACCAAGCAGCTCCCCAACACCAGCTGGGTGTCCTACAGTTTAACTCAATCCTAACACTAGCTACTGGGAGATAACATCAGATTCCTCAGATTAAGTGCTCAGTCCTACAAGACTGCCACCACCACCACCCTACTTTAGATGCAAGTTCAGATTGTCACCTGTGCTTCTGACCAACTGGCTATCATCTGGATATTCCAGTAACCCCCTCTCTAAGTTCAGTTAATTTGCTAGAATAGCTCACAGAATTCAGAGAAATATTTTACTTAATAGATTACCAATTTATTATAAAGGGGGGGAATAGCCAGATGGAAGAGATACATAGATGGGGCAAGGTACATGGGAAGGACACGGAGCTTTCATGCCCTCTCCAACCAAGCACATGGTTCTCCCCAAAGCTCCCCATTTTCACCAACTCAAAAGCACACCAAACTCCACTCTTCTGGGGGTTTTTGGTGTCTTCATTACATCTTCATGATTGATTAAGTCATTGAAAATTGATGACTGAACTCAATCTCCAGACCCTTTCTCCTCCCAGGAGAAAGTCATGTCTGACTCTTTTCGACACCACAGAGTGTAGCATGCCAGGCTTCCCTGTCCATCACCAACTCCCTTAGCTTGCTCAAACTCATATCCATGTCCATGAGTTAAATAAGCAGGGTGACAATATACAGCCTTGACATACTCCTTTCCCAATTTGGAACCAGTCCATTGTTCCATGTCCAGTTCTAATTGTTGCTTCTTGACCTGCATATGGATTTCTCAGGAGGCAAGTAAGGTGGTCTCATATGCCCATCTCTCTAAGAGTTTTCCACAGTTTCTCATGATCCACACAGTCAAAGGCTTTGACATAGTCAATAAAGCAGAAATAAATGTTTTTCTGGGACTCTCTTGCTTTTTCAATGATCCAGCGGATGTTGGCAATTTGATCTCTGGTTCCTCTGCCTTTTCTAAATCCAGCTGGAACATCTGGAAGTTCACGATTCAGGTACTGTTGAAGCTTGGCTTGAAGAATTTTGAGCCTTACTTTGCTAGTGCGTGAGATGAGTGCAGTGGTGCGGTAGTTTGAGCATTCTTTGGCATTGCCTTTCTTTGGGATTGGAACAAAAACTGACCTTTTCCAGTCCCGTGGCCACTGATGAGTTTTCCAAATTTGCTGGCATATGGACTGCAGCACTTTCACAGCATCATCTTTTAGAATTTGAAATAGCTCAACTGGGATTCCATTATCTCCACTAGCTTTGTTCATAGTGATGCTTCCTAAGGCCCACTTGACTTTGCATTCCAGAATGTCTGGCTCTAGGTGGGTGATCACACCATCATGATTATCTGGGTCATGAAGATTGTTTTTGTACAGTTCTTCTGTGTATCCTTACCACCTCTTCTTAATACCTTCTGCTTCTGTTAGGTCCATACCATTTCTGTTCTTTACTGTGCCCATCTTTGCATGAAATATTCCCTTGGTATCTCTAATTTTCTTGAAGAGATCTCTAGTCTTTCCCATTCTATTGTTTTCCTCTATCTCTTTGCATCAATCACTGAGGAAGGCCTTCCTATCTCTCCTTGCTATTCTTTGGAACTCCGCATTCAGATGCTTATATCTTTCCATTTCTCCTTTGCTTTTCACTTCTCTTCTTTTCACAGCTATTTGTAAGGCCTTCTCAGACAGCCATTTTGCCTTTTGCATTTCTTTTTCTCGGGGATGGTCTTGATTACTGCCTCCTGTACAATGTCACAAACCTCCATCCATAGTTCTTCAGGCACTCTGTTTATCAGATCTAATCCCTTGAATCTATTTGTCACTTCCATTGTATAATTGTAAGGGATTTTATTTAGGTAAAACCTGAATGGCCAGTGGTTTTCCCTACTTTGTTCAGTCTAAGTATGAATTTGGCAATAAGCAGTTCATTATCTGAGCCACAGTCAGCTCCTAGTCTTGTTTTTGCTGGCTGTATAGAGCTTCTCCATCTTTGGCTGCAAAGAATATAATCAATCTGATTTCAGTATTGACCATCTGGTGATGTCCATGTGTAGAGTCTTCTCCTATGTTGTTGGAAGAGGGTGTTTGCTATAACCAGTGTGTTCTCTTTGCACAACTTTGTCAGCCTTTGCCCCACTTCATTTTGTACTCCAAGACCAAATTTGCCTGTTACTCCACGTATCGCTTGACTTCCTACTTTTGCATTCCAGTCCCCTATGTTGAAAAGGACATCTTTTTTGGATGTTAGTTCTAGAAGATCTTGTAGGTCTTCATAGAACTGTTCAACTTCAGCTTCTTCAGAATTAGTGGTTGGGGCATAGACTTGGTTTACTGTGATATTGATTGGTTTGCCTTAGAAACAACAGAGATCATTCTGTTGTTTTTGAGATTACACCCAAGTACTGCATTTGGGACTCTTTTGCTGACTATGAGGGCTACTCCATTTCTTCTAAGGGATTCTTGCCCACAGTAGTAGATATAATGGTCACTAATACAACAAAAAGACACCTCACTAACACAACAAAAGACACCTTTATTGCTCTCTGCACAGGAAATTCCAAGGGTTTTAAGATTCCTGTGCCACGTTTCCCTGGTGGCTCATTGGTAAAGAATCCGCCTGCCAAGCAGGAGATGTGGGTTTGATCCCTGGGTCAGGAAGATCCCCTAGGTAAGGAAATGGCAACCCACTCCAGTGCTCTTGCCTAGGAAATCCCATGGACAGAGGAAACTGGAGGGAAACAGTCCATGCAAAAGAGTAAGACATGGCTTAGCAACTAAACAACAGTGTCAGGTTTGGGACATGACTAAATATTATAAATAACATTATCACAGTAGTCAGTCAGTTCAGTCACTCAGTCATGTCCAATTCTTTGTGACCTGATGAACCACAGCACGCCAGGCCTCCCTGTCCATCACCAATTCACGGAGTTTACCCAAACTCATGTCCACTGAGTCAGGGATGCCATCCAACCATCTCATCCTCTGTCATCCCCTTGTCCTCCTGCCCTCAATCTTTCCCATCATAAGGGTCTTCTGAAATGAGTCAGCTCTTCACATCAGGTGGCCAATGTATTGGAGTTTCAGCTTCAACATCAGGCCTTCCAGTGAACACCCAGGACAGATCTCCTTTAGGATGGACTGGTTGGATCTCCTTGCAGTCCAAGGGACTCTCAACACTCCTCAAACACCACAGTTCAAAAGGATCAATTCTTCGGGGCTCAGCTTTCTTTATAGTCCAACTCTCATATCCATACATAACCACTAGAAAAACCATAGCCTGACTAGACAGACCTTTGTTGACAAAGTAATGTCTCTGCTTTTTAATATGCTATCTAGTTTGGTCATAACTTTGCTTCCAAGGAGTAAGCATCTTTTAATTTCATGGCTGCAATCACCATCTGCAGTGATTTTGGACCCCCAAAAAATAAAGTCAGCCACTGTTTCCACTGTTTCCCCAACAATTCACCATGAAGTGATGGGATCAGATGCCATGATCTTCGTTTTCTGAATGTTGAGCTTTAAGCCAACTTTTTCACTCTCCACTTTCACTTTCATGAAGAGGCTCTTTAGTTCTTCTTCCCTTTCTGCCATAAAGGTTTTGTCTTCTGCATATCTGAGGTTATTGATATTTCTCCCAGCAATCTTGTTTCCAGCTTGTGCTTCTTCCAGTCCAGCATTTCTCATGATGTACTCTGCATATAAGTTAAATAAGCAGGGTGACAATATACAGCCTTGACGTACCCCTTTTCCTATTTGGAACCAGTCTGTTGTTCCATGTCCAATTCTAACTGTTGCTTCCTGACCTGCATACAAGTTTCTCAAGAGGCAGGTCAGGTGGTCTGGGATTCCCATCTCTTTCAGAATTTCCCACAGTTTGTCATGATCCACACAGTCAAAGGCTTTGGCATAGTCAATAAAGCAGAAATAGATGTTTTTCTGGAACTCTCTTGCTTGTTCCATGATCGAGCAGATGTTGGCAATTTGATCTCTGGTTCCTCTGCCTTTTCTAAAACCAGCTTGAACATCTGGAAGCTCACAGTTCACGTATTGCTGAAGCCTGGCTTGTAGAATTTTGAGCATTACTTTACTAGCGTCTGAGATGAATGCAATTGTGCAGTAGTTTGAGCATTCTTTGGCACTGCCTTATTTTGGGATTGGAATGAAAACTGACCTTTTCTAGTCCTGTGGCCACTGCTGAGTTTTCCAGATTTGCTAGCATATTGAGTGAGGCACTTTCACAGCATCATCTTTCAGGATTTGAAATAGCTCAACTGGGATTCCATTACCTCCTCTAGCTTTGTTCGTAGTGATGCTTTCTAAGGCCCACTTGACTTCACATTCCAGGATGTCTGGCTCTAGGTGAGTGATCACACCATCTTGATTATCTTGGTCATGAAGATCTATTTGTACAATTCTTCTGTGTATTCTTGCCACTTCTTCTTAATATCTTCTGCTTCTGTTAGGTCCATACCATTTCTGTCCTTTATCAAGCCCATCTTTGCATGAAATGTTCCCTTGGTATCTCTAATTTTCTTGAAGAGATCTCTAGTCTTTCCCATTCTATTGTTTTCCTCTATTTCTCTGCATTGATCGCTGAGGAAGGCTTTCTTATCTCTCCTTGCTATTCTTTGGAACTCTGCATTCAAATGGGTATATCTTGCCTTTTCTCCTTTGCTTTTCACTTCTCTTCTTTTCACAGCTATTTGTAAGGCCTCCTAAGCCAGACATTTTGCTTTTTTGCATTTCTTTTTTCTTGGGGATGGTCTTGATCCCTGTCTCCTGTACAATGTCATGAACCTCTGTCCATAGTTCATCAGGCACTCTGTGTATCAGATCTAGTCCCTTAAATCTATTTCTCACTTCCACTGTATAATTATAAGGGATTTGATTTAAGTCATACCTGAATGGTCTAGTGGTTTTCCCCACTTTCTTCAATTTAAGTCTGAATTTAACAATAAGGAGTTCATGATCTGAGCCACAGTCAGCTCCTAGTCTTGTTTTTGCTGACTGTATAAAGCTTCTCCATCTTTGGCTGCAAAGAATATAATCAACCTGATTTTGGTATTGACCATCTGGTGATGTCCATGTATAGAGTCTTCTCTTGTGTTGTTGGAAGAGGATGTTTGCTATGACCAGTGCATTCTCTTGGCAAAACTCTATTAGCCTTTGCCCTGCTTCATTTTGTACTCCAAGGCCAAATTTGCCTGTTACTCCAGGTGTTTCTTGACTTCCTACTTTTGCATTCCAGTCCCCTATAATGAAAAGGACATCTTTTTTGGGTGTTAGTTCTAAAAGGGCTTGTAGGTCTTCATGTAACCGTTCAACTTCCGCTTCTTCAGCGTTACTGTTCAGGGCATAGACTTGGATTCCCGTGATATTGAATGGTTTGCCTTGGAAATGAACAGAGATCATTCTGTCGTTTTTGAGATTGCATCCATGTACTGTATTTCAGACTCTTGTTGACTATGATGGCTACTCCATTTCTTCTAAGGGATTCCTGCCCACAGTAGTAGATATAATGGTCATCTGAGTTAAATTCACCCATTCCAGTCCATTTTAGTTCGCCGATTCCTAGAATGTCGATGTTCACTCTTGCCATCTCCTATTTGACCACTTCCAATTTGCCTTGATTCATGGACCTAACATTCCTGGTTCCTATACAATATTGCGCTTCACAGCATCAGACCTTGCTTCTATCACCAGTCACATCCACAAGCGGGTGTTGTTTTTGCTTTGGTTCTGTCCCTTCATTCTTTCTGGAGTTATTTCTCCACTGATCTCTAGTAGCATATTGGGCACCTACCGACCTGGGGAGTTCATCTTTCATTGTCCTATCTTTCTGCCTTTCATACTGTTCATGGGGTTCTCAAGGCAAGAATACTGAAGTGGTTTGCCATTCCCTTCTCCAGTGGACCACATTCTGTCAGACCTCTGCACCATGACCAGTCCATCTTGGGTGGCCCCACATGGCATGACTTAGTTTCATTGAGTTAGACAAGCTGTGGTCCATGTGATCAGATTGGCTAATTGTCTGTCATTGTGGTTTTAGTCTGTCTACCCTCTGATGCCCTCTCTCAGTGCCTACCATCTTACTTGGGTTTCTCTTACCTTGAACATAGAGTTAAATATATTCACAGCCTAGAAGTTGAGAATTATATTTTATTCAGCTTGAATTTTTTGGACTTCAACCCTGGGAGGCAGCATCTCAAGTGACTCTTAGAGAACTGCTAGAGAAGGCAAGGAGAGCTGGAAAGGGAAAGTGAAAGTCGCTCACTTGTGTCTGACTCTTTGCGACCCCATGGACTATACAGTCCATGGAATTCTCCAGGCCAGAATACTGGAGTGGGTAGCCTTTCCCTTCTCCAGGGGATCTTCCCAACCCAGAGATAGAACCCAGGTCTCCCACATTGCAGGCGGATTCTTTACTAGCTGAGCCACAAGGGAAGCACAAGAATACTGGAGTGGGTAGCCTATCTCTTCTCCAGTGGACCTTCCAACCCAGAAATCAAACTGGGGTCTCCTCCATTGCAGGCAGATTCTTTACTATGGAGGGGTGGAGCCAGGTTATATAGAAGTTTTGCAACAAAAGGCAGGTAGTCTGAATGTCATAAGATTATTGTGAATTAAATGAAAACCAGATAGCTCAAGTTAAACAATTTAGCACTTTTCTATTATGGGAAGATGCAAGATTCTGGGCTCACTGAAATCATTCCTTTGATGTGCACCTCAGCTCCCTGGGGCCAATATCCTGTGTTTACACATCCTGAGTTTCGTCAGTGCTCACTGGCTCACACTGGAGGTCTGCAATCTCTGATGACTGTGACATCCTTTGTTTACTGATACAGCAGGAAATATTCCATTTCTCACACTTAATAATTACCATTCCCACAAACAAGATAAATATTCTTAAATCTTCACGGTCAAATGTTTTAAGCTGTTGTGAATTTCAGATCATTTCTACATGAATTTCTTTTAAGTTCAAGGATAGGTTATTGGCATTTCCTGAGCATACTGCAAATTCTAAGAACGTGTGCAGCCACCATGGGGTTTTACCTAACTATAATATGGCTTAATATTGTTTTGAAAAATGTATCTGTATGTGTCCTAGTTGCATTCATTGTGCTAACAGAAATACCCTACATGAATTCTCTGTTTCCAAAGTTAATTTGGCAAACATCTGCTACAAGAAAATGGTCCAGATGGTTTTTGACATGTAGTGATAATAAATAAGTGGTCCTTTTCACATATTGCATGGATTTGCTGCAGTTTTCTATTAAAGGGATGTGGTTTATAAAAGGGGGGGGAGGGAGTTAATTTCATGGCCACCCAAGGCACATGGAAACATATGTGAGTCATGTATCTAAATGCCAGATTACTCTTTATAGATTCAAATGGGGTCACATTGCCAGAAATATCTCATATGTTACTGACCATGTCTCTTTCTGATATTTGAACATCACTTGCCACAAGCTTTACATGTATTAACCTTAATCTTTTCAACAGCCCTATAGAGCATCACTGACTCGATGGATGTGAGTCTCAGTGAACTCCGGGAGTTGGTGATGGACAGGGAGGCCTGGCGTGCTGCGATTCATGGGGTCGCAAAGAGTCGGACACAACTGAGCGACTGATCTGATCTGATAGAGTATCATCTCTATTTCTAGACACAGAAGTAGCCCATAATTATTAGTAAGTGGTAGAGCATTTAACACCAAAGTCCATGTTCCTAGTACCCATACATTTTCCACATCAATTGTTTCTCCACCCCAGGTCTCATTCCCAGTGGACAAGACCTTCTCTGTGAGCAAACTTGCTTGAGGGCACCTTTTCATCCCCTCTGAAGCCCATCGTCAGTCTCCTCCCATCAGACAGAGTGGCACACTTGTATCCACCCTACAAGTTCTCAGGCACAGGAGAACCATCCTGAAATGCAGAGACTGCCTCTTTCACCCAATCCAGTGTCCTTCTTAAACATCCAAATAGCAGTTCACCTCAGTATCTCACAGAACATGTTCTGAAACACCTCATCTCTGCCCATGATCTTTCTCTCCCTGTGCTGAACCAGAGGACTCAATCCAAGACAGATACTGCAGTTTGCCTCCCTACAGAGCAAAGGCTTTTAACCAAAAACTGATAACAGTTGATCAATGAGCTGGGTTAAGAGGCAGGCAAGCACTAAGTTATCATAGGAAGTGAACCAGACAGAGAATGCTGTATTTATCAAAATTCCTTCTGTGAAGAATGTGATATGTGGTTGAGAGGAATACATTCAAAAGTCACTTGGAATAGTAAGATCCCACAGGAGTGTGTAAAGGTGGCTGTTAAATACCCAGTAATGTTGCGTGGGGTGTTCTGTGAGTTAGACTTGAGTTAGACTTGTTGGGGGAAGTCAGCAAGTTTGGAGCTAGAGGGGAAGTATTCTTAATAAGGAGCAAGAGCTGAGGGAGCTAGCTCTGCCTTTCCCATAAGGAGCGCTTAACCTTTCCATAACTGAACAAACACTTATTAAGGAAAGGAAATTTGAAGAGGCACCAAAGTGACAGCCTGAGAATGCCATACAAGCTTGCCCTTGTTTCCAGGAGTAGTTATGGTCTGGGCTGCTACTATGATTCCTATCTTCCATATAACTGTTTCTAGAAATTTTTAACTTTCTTAAATGTAGTATTTAACTTTCAATATCTATGGCACCTGCTTTAAACAGAGTCCTAGGCTATAATTTCAAGAACACAAGAGAAACATTAGAGACTAGGAAGCTTTAAATGAAGGAACAAAACTATTCCATACAAAACACAAATAGCCTAAGTGTTTAACCTAAGTAACATTAAATAACTTGAATAACACTTACAAGCATTTAGTACATCTGATACTGTGCTGAGTGCTTTATATGCACTGTGTGTGCTGTGCTAAGTCACTTCAGTAATGTCTGACTCTTTGCTGCCCTTTAGACTGCAGCCTGCCAGGCTCCTCTGTCCATGGAAATTCTCCAGGCAAGAATACTGGAGTAGGTTGCCATGTCCTCCTCCAGGGGATCTTCCTGACCCAGGGATTGAACCAGCATCTCTCATGTCTCCTGCATTGGCAGGCAGGATCTTTACCACCAGCGCCACCTGAAAAGCCTCATATATGCTCTATCTCATTTAATGCACACACATACACACAATACCATGAGGCAGATACTAGTATTATCTCCATCTAACAGGTGAGAAATCTAAGACAATGAGATGTTAAATGATTTGCCCAAGGTCCTCCAGCTGACAAAAGGCAGAACCACTGTAAGTCAGCATGTGAAGGCGATCCACCAAAAGGCTTGGGCAGAACTCAGTAGAAGAGCTGTTGTAAAGGATCAAAGGGTGAAAGAAAGGGAGGAGGACAAGACATGCAGTGAAAACAGTTTGAATGAAGGTGCAGATGTCAGAAGAAAGCTCCAGAATCTGATCTATGACCTGCAGGACAAATCCAGCACACCATCTGTTTTTTTGCAGCTTAGTTTTACAAATTAAATGGCTTTTGCCTTAAATTTAAGTGGTTAGAAGAGGGGGAGGATCAAAACAAGAATAATATTTGTGGCCCAAGGAATCATATAAAATTCAAAACGTTTGTGTCCAAAAATTTTAGTGTCCAAAAGTTTTATGACACATAGCCACACCCATTCATTTATATATTGTTCGCTACTGCTTAGCTCTACAATGATAGTGTTGAGTAGGTGTGACAGAGAATGTGGTCCCCAAAGCCAAAGATATTTATTTTATCACGCTTTCTGGAAAAAATTGGCTGACCCATTGGCTAGAGCAGAGGTCATTCTCAAATACCAGAAGTTTTACTAGTTTGAAGGAGAATATAAAAAATAAGTGCAATGAAGTAGATTTTCACAAAGTGAAACTTACTCAATTTTAAGAAGAACCCTTTATCCTGAGGTGACATCCTTCCTGCTTTTTTTGTTGGAGTGATGTCTTTTCTGTTATTCAGTGACAATGAATGATGGCTTGGTTCTGTTTAATCTCTTTATCTACCCTGGTTAATGGAGATAGAAGAAGCAAAGTCTTCTCTTTCTTGCTCTTCCTTAGCTTCTTTTGGCATCTATCTACTCCACCCACTCACCCTCATTCTTCCCAGCTCCAACACCGTGCCTCTTCTGCAAAGGCAGTGACCTCAAAAAGAATTCACATTCCACAGAAACAGCAAAGGAGAGATATTATAGGTTTGCTGCCATCTGTGTTTCAAGGTAAATGTCTAGTTTTGTGCCTTATAAGACAGTTTCTCTTCTTGCCCAAAGGAGCAGCTCCTCTATTTTATCATTAGAACAGGGAGCTCATACCTATTCGATGTCACAAGCACTCAAGAAATGTCTGTGCTGAGTTTTTAGGAGTCGATTCTAAACGTATATGCCACAGGCTACAGAGTGATCCTGATGGACATGTCCATCAAAGCAGACAGAAAGATTTCCTCCCAAAATCAAGCCAGAAATACATTCCTGGGCAAAATGATCACTCTTAAGTACACCTAATAAGTAGTAGTTTAAAAGAAAAACTTATTGGAGTCTAATATACAGAGAAGTACACAGATAATAAAAGAACAGCTCTACAAATTTTCACAAATTGAACACATCCTTATAACCAATACTCTGGATATTTCCAGCCTGTAGAATCCCTTTCTGCTCCATTTCAGGCACTGCCCCCAAAGAGATAAAAAACTCTCCTGACTGCTAGCAGCACAGATCAGTTTTGCCTGTTTTTTTTGTATATAGTATATACTGTTTTATGATGGACTTCTTTCACTCCAGTGATGGGACAACTGTGGGAGAAGGTGAGGAAAGAAATGGTCTACCTCAACAGGAAGGAGTATCTTATAATTTACAATGCTTTGAATGACAGCACATGGTGATAATAAAAGAGAAAAACTGACTTCTGGTCAGTTTTATTATTGTTTTTAAATTCTCTACACACAATCCACATCCTCATTTCCCTATACCTGGGGTGAACCGCTTCCACCGCCCACTTGTGCCAGTACACTTACAAACACAGTAAGTAGTGTTCCACTTACCATTATAAGATTCCTCTGTGTGGCTGCCCATAGATGCAGATCATTCATGTTCATCACTGTATAAGACATCATTGAGGGACTCTCCCAAGAGTTTGCTTATTCATCTATTTTTGATGGGCATTTAGGTAATTTCTAGTCTGGGGCTACTATGCACAGTACTGCTCTGAACATTTTCATCTGTGTCTTCTGATGAACATATGGATGTATTATTTCTGTTGCATAAATACTGAGGAGTAAGTTTTCTGGGGTCATAGGTATCCATGTGTTTGGGTTATTTTTTTTTTCTTGTGTTTTATTCTTTGTGTGTGCATGTGTTTAGCTTTAATATGTTGCCAAAGAGTTTGCCAAGTAACTGTACCAATTTGCCCTCCCCCCACCAATGTGTGAGCACTCCTGCTGCACCATATCCTTGCCAACACTTGGTTATTTCTGTCTTTTCATTTTGGCCATTCTAGATATTGTGTTGCATATACTCACAATTATGAAATATTGGTGAATACCTGAAAGAGCAGAGATATCAATTTCCTCAGAAGGATCCACAAGGGGAAGGAAAATATCAAATTCAGTCAGGCATACAAAAACCTAAAAGATCAGTTCTAAGTTATGTTAAGTGAATATAACCATCAGAAAGAGGCATACCTATAGACATAAGTGATGTTAATTTAACAAATACTTATTGAAGACATGTTGTTAGGGACTAACTTGTGTCCCCCACCTCACCCCACCAAAATGTATGTGCTGAAGCCCAAACTCCCAGTGTGGTTATTCAGAGATAGGGCCTTTAAAGAAGGCAACTGCGGGACTTCCCTGGTGGTCCAGTGGTTAAGCCTCCATGCTCCCTGGGCAGGCACACAGACTCAATCCCTGGTCAAGGAACTAAGATCCCACATGCTGCCTGGTCCGGCTGGGGGGAAAAAAAAGGCAATAAGGGATAAATAAGGTCAGAATTCAGTAGGATTTGATGTCCTTATAAGAAAGAGGCACTTGAGCTGTCTCTCTTCCTACACACACAAAGGAAAGCGCATGTGAGGACATAGCAAAAGACAGCCATCTACAAGCTAGCAAAAGAGGCTTCACCAAAAACAAACCTTGCTGGCACCTTGACCTTGGACTTCTAGCCTCCAAAACTATAAGAAAATAAATTTCTTTTGTTTAAGCCATCTGGTCTGTGGTATCTGTTATGGTTACCTAAACAAACATATGCTTTGTGCCAAGCAGTAGACTAGGAACTGGGGTATTCATGGTGAGAATTATGCTCCTAAATTCGAGAAGCTTAGGTTGGCCATGATGCCACTGGGACATGTAAAAGTAGCAACATTTGCAACAGTGTGTCTTGGACTTCTGATGTTGACAAAGAATAGATGGAGGGGGACTTCCCTGGTGGTCCAGTGGCTAAGACTCCCGACTCCCAATGCAGGGGCCCAGGTTAATCTCAGGTCAGGGAACTAGATCCCACATGCCACAACTAAAGATCCCACATGCCACAACTAAAGATCAAAGATCCTACACACCACAACTACGAGCAGCCACATAAGTAAATGAGTAAACAATTTTTTTAAAAAGAGAGTAAATGGAGGACTCCCTTCCATAATTTGCTTCCAATCAATGCTGTCTCTTTATTTTTTTCCAAGATAGTTTTGGAAGCCTACAAGCTTAATGCTAAGACATGTTCATCTGTTCTTCCCCAAGTAGTAATTGTGTTTCATTGTTTCCATGATGTTTATTTTTATATTATATCATCACTGAAATTGAGATATAGTTATTATTGATGGAGTCATATCAATTAATGTCAGTCTGGATGGAAATCAAGGTTTTCTAGAAAGGATTTGAGTTTGTCTTTGCTAGTCATATGGGTCGATATAAAACTGAGACCACTTTAAATTCTCTCCTTGAAATTTTTGACCCATATTGGTAGAGCAAATTTAGACCACAAATCAAAATAAGAACCTGTTTGTGGTTCCCATTTTCAGGGGAAATTTAGTTTTCCTCCTTCCACCCAGCACCAGGTTTAAATATTTAAGGTTTCTGCCTGATCTCTTCTTGCATGCCTGCGTGCTCAGTCACTCCATTATGTCTGACTCTTTGTGACCCCATGGACTATAGCCCACCAAGTTCCTCTGTCCATGGAATTTCCCAGGCAAGAATACTGGAGTGGGTTGCCATACCCTTCTCCAGGGGATCTTCCCAACCCAGGGATCAAACCCATGTCTCCTTTGTCTCCTGCATTGGCAGGCAGATCCTTATCACTGAGCCACCTAGGAAGCCCTTTTCCATGAGAATGTAGCCTTTTGGATTTTCTGACTTTTGCTGCTGAAGGGGCTGAACTCCTTCCCTTACAGATTCTCCATCTTGGGTTTCTTCTCTTTCTTGAAAGTACATAAATCAGTGCCTTTCACAACAGAGGGGATTCCCTGGTAATAAAACAGGGCACTTACTCTGTTCTCCATTTTATCCAGTGCTGCCTTATGCTGTGTGCATTACATTACCAACCTGTAACATACCTGTCCCGACCACTAGCCTCTAAGCCTGTGAAGGTGAAAATGAAACTGAAAACATCTGACTCGGCTCTGTACACCCAGATTCTAGCAATGTTCTTAGAACAAACTGGCAACTTAAAATGCACACTGAAGAAATGAATCAGTATATGAATAACACATAGATCAATCCTCTCCATAAGTCTTCAATGCGACTGAGAAAATGCTGCTAAGATATTTTTAAATCTATAGATATTAAAATTTGCATTTAAAAATATGTTTTATAAACATACTTTGTTGATATATTAAATATTCACAACGTACTTCTAGATCAAAACAGTAGATATTATATTACTTTAAAATTTCTATATAAATAATATATCAAAATATTAATAGTTAATTGTAAAACATAGATTTCTAGATACATTTCATCTTCTACTTTCCCAGACTTTCTAAAATTCCTTCAGTGACTATGTAATAACACACATTACACATAATACATGTTCGTTTTCTAAAAAAAATAAGTCTGAAAATTTGAGATAGGAATTGTGTGTTGTTTCCAACCTCTAAAAGGAAAATTGTTACTTTCCTTAATAAAATAGAACTTGGATTCCCCCAACACTGGCAATGGAAATAGACCCTCAATGTGGGAAGAAACAGCTAGACTGTGCTCCCAGATAGTCATTCTCAAGTAAGAAGAAGCAAAAATGTGTCTGAATCTCCAGACTGGTGAGTATAATTTGAAAGTTTATTTCATATCATAATGTAATATTATATTAGGCAGGGGAGGGCAGTGTGGGAGAACACACAATCTGTTTTCATAATAGAAACAACAGAAAATGAAGATCAACCACATCTTCTTATCTGAGGAGCTATAATTTTAAAAGGTTAAGAAAGACAACAATAGTTTCCCAAGATTCACCTTCCCCTTGGAGTTGTTGTTGTTCAGTTGCTAAGTCGTGTCCAACTTGTTGTGACCCCATGGACTGTAGCCCACCAGGCTCCTCTGTCCATGGGATTTCCCAGGCAAGAATTCTGGAGTAGGTTGCCATTTCCTTTTCCAGAGGACCTTCCTGGATCAGGGATCAAACCCGTGTCTTTTGCATTGGCAGGAGGATACTGTACCACTGAGCCACCAGGGAAGTCCACTCCCCTTGGATATCTTCAGTAATTATTGCAGTTACTACCAACCTGTCCTGAGTTACTCCTTAAACACTGTAGCCCAAACTTGGACGCATGTCACTTTCGTGAGCATCAACAAGCCTGGCCCACTGAAACAAAATTTTGCTAATGACGAAAGGGTGAAAAAATGGAATTCTCCATGGAGCTTAATTAAAGCTTTATAGTCAGCTTATAAAATAAGCTTTACTTTCTATAAATCACAGATCCCATCTCATCCTCATGAGAGTAGAGAGTAGATGTTTTATTCAGAAGTATACCCGTACCTCAAAATGTGTCCACAAACCAAAGTTCCAAAGCCACAAAAAATATGCAAAGAAAGATAGCCAAAACTTCTGTAATCCAAATGTAAATGAAATCCAAAACAAACTAATATTTGAGTCTCACAAAATTTGAAAATAAGTATATTTAGTAATTGAATATGGAATACATTTCATCTTATGAAGCAAGAATTTGTAAGGCAAAAACCAAAACAGAAAAAGCAAAGAGAAAGTAAGACAGAGTCCATTTAAAATCTTAGAAGCGAAAACAGAATCATTGAAATTAAAAATGCAATAATCAGGAAAATACTAGTCCAGACACACTGAACAATTAGTGAATTGGAAGATACCAGTGAAAAACTTATCCAGAATGCAGCACACAGAGACATTAAAATTATGAACTTTATTTAGTTAAGAGCAATGAGAGATGAACTGAAGGACTTGGACATATACAAGATATGATCTTCACTAGGAAAAATTGGAGATAATTTAAGAGAAGCAGAAGAAAACACCAGGAGTGAGAAATCTGGCAGCATCCAGTAACTAGGTAAATGATGCACATGCTTCAAGCTGGCAAGACCTGTATAGTACTTTTAGGTATAAATACTATAGTATTGGGGCTTCCCAGGTGGCTCAGTGGTAAAGGATCTGCCTGCCAAGCAGGAGACACAGAGTCAATCCCTGGGTCAGGAAGATCCCCTGCAGAAGCAAATGGCAGCTCACTCCAGTAGTCTTGCCTGAGAAATTCCATGGACAGAGGAGCCCAGCAGCCTATAGTCCATGGGGTCACAAAAAAGTAGGACATGACTCTGTGACTAAACAACAACAATTAGGGTATATAGGAGGCAAGTAGAAAGATTATAATTTCAGGAATAACAAAAGGAAAGAAAATCACTTAAATGTCCAGTAAAGGGAATTTTAAAATAAAATATATTATATGCATGCAAGAAATATTATAAAGGGGTTAAAGGGAAAATTAGAATTTCAGGTATCAACATGGATAAATCTCAGAAAACATGTTGAGCAGTGTGACAGAATGATGTTTATGTTAAAATACCACTTCTACAAAGCTTGAAAAAATACCTACTGTATATCCTTTATGGATTCATACATATATGGTGATAAACGTTGAAATCTTAATGGTCAATGCAATGCTATTAAGAGGTGGGGCCTTTGAGAGGTGATTCGATCATGAAGCCAGAGCCCTCATGAATGAGCTTAGCCTTGTAAAAGGGGACAAGAGAGCTCCTTTGTCCCTTTCTGTTATATGAAGATAAGAAGTCTGCGACCCTGAAGCCAGCCTTTGCTTGTCCATGCTTGGCACTTTGATCTCAGTCTTCCAGCTTCCAGTAACAAATTTCTGTTTTAAAAAGTCACACAGTCTGTAGTATTTTGTTATATTAATAGCATCCTGAATGGACTAAGACAAATATTAAACACTTATGGTGTTGAAAAACATAAACTTCAGAATGATGATTACCATTTAGGTAGGCAGAGCTCAACTCTGGTGCTCTGTAATGACCTAAAGGGGAGGGGTTGGGGGTCCAAGAGGAAGGGGATGTATGTGTACATATAAGTGATTGACTTCGTTGTACAGCAGAAACTAACGCAATAATGTAAAGCAATTATACTCTAATTAGAAAAACTAAAAAAGCTTGATGACGGGTCTAGTAAGCAGCCGTCAATCAAGATGACTCCAGTGATCACTGGTGACTACCTCCCATTATTCACACCTTCTTGCAGTCCCCTGCCACCCGGAACTGAGGCTGGATTGTGTGGCCAGTAACATCTGGTACAAGTTAAAGTTACTTCTGAGATTAGGAAGACTGTGGCTTCCCTCACTCTTCCTCACTCCCACCCTCCCATCCCCTCCCCGCCACCATCCCACTTCTGAGTCCAGGAGAAGCAAGTCCTATGAGGGTTCTACTTGTAGGGCCTTCCTGGTGGCTCAGTGGTAAACAATCTGCCTACTAATGCAGGGGACTCGGGTGTGATCTCTGGTCCGGGAAGATCCCACGTGTCTCAGAGCAACTAAGCCTGTGAGTAGTAAAAAAAAGAAAAGTTCTAGTTGTAGAACAGAGACTCTAGCAAACAGCCAGCCAGAAACAGAAACCGCCAACATGAGTGAGTGATCTTGAAGCAGATTTTCCAGCCCCAAGTGAGCCTGGAAATCTCAAGTGGGTTGAGATTACTGCAACCCTAGCACACAGCTTACCTGTACTTCTAAGAGACCCTGAGCCTGAGCCATCCAGTTAAGCCACTCCCTGACTCCTGACCCACATAAACTCTGTAAGAAAACAGATGTTTGCTGTTTAAGCTGCTGCATTTTGAGGCAACCTGTTACATAGCAATAGGCCTTTAATACAGCGGATTCATAAATTTTTATTCTTTATGTCCTTCTGAGTGTCTGAAACATTTCATAACAATTTAAATATAAGTCATGAAGATTTTTCCCATGTTTAGCAACTTGAAGCTAAAGTAAAGAAATCTTTTAGGGCTGAGCACATTCAAACTATTTAGACACTGTTTCTAACTTGGATGAAAATTCTTACGGTCCCCCGAGAGCATCCTCATAAAATAAACCATGCTTTGGAAGTAAGAAATTAAATGAGTTACTCTGAAATCAAATTATTAAAATAGGCCACAGAATCAGTGGCTGATGGTCTTTACCATCAATTAAACAGTGCCACCTGGGAGTCCAGGTTAATAGTGATCTAGATACATCAATGAAGGAAGCTGCCAACAGAAGAGGAACAAAAAGGCATCATTTCTGCAGTGCTCCTTCCTGACACTAGATGGCAATAAGGTCTTATCATGCCATTATATTGCAATTACACTGTTCAACCAGGGTAAACTTTTAATGTGCAGAACCCAAAAAAAGGGAAATTATTTCTTAATTATTATCCAGTTAGTTCTATTTTTGAATTATTATTTCCAAGTGGGAATTAAAAGAGTTACTTGTGTTGATTTCTGGCCTAAACCCATTTTTGAAAGGAGGAGTTTAAATAAATGTATTTATTATTCACCTTAGAAAAATAATAGCTTAATAATACTAATAATAGTAATATTAGCATTCATTCAGCTCTTCCTCAGCATACCTGAAATTTTGGATAATATATGCAGAATTTAGGCAGAATGGAATCATAGTTTACTTTTGAAAGACTGGTGCTTATAAATCAAACTAGGAAAGTACTCCAGTAATGAACACAATAATACATTTCCCATTTCTTTCCTTCAAATTATTCTCTATTTTAAGAGACTGGGTACCACAGTAATTAAGAGCACTGACCTTGGAACTAGACTGTGTAGGTTTAAATTTATCTCTATTTTAGATTGTTTCTCAGTATCTATCTCATAAATAAATAACAAATGAACTAGTACATGCAAAGCACTAGAAATAATACTTGGTGATTAGAAATGCTACTTAAATATTAACTATTATTATTAAACCACATAAGTCCCTGTATCTGAGGTACAAAGTGCTATGGGAATATATAGTAAAAACTGAAACATGAAGTCTATCTAGGTCAATTTCCCAATGCTACACAATCAACAGAATCAAAGTCCACAGATAAACTAGACAAACAGTTGGAATTGCACTTACTGTTGACACAGAAGTTATGCTTCCAAAGAAATGGAAAAAACTAGGACTTAGAACATAAACCTAAATCTTGAGCCAATGAACTTTTCACAGCACGATGACAAATAACTCTTATTTATGGACTGAAGAAACTCCTAAAAGACAAGTATTCGGCAATATTGACTGCCAGCAAAATGACAGATGAAATTCTGAAATATTAACAGATACTTTTATCCATCTACACTATTGTAGTTATCACCATTCTCCATTTCATGAGATGTTCTGCCTTAATTGTCTCAGAGAATGACACAGCAGAATCCAGAAAATTTTATAAGCTTAAGAAACCTGACATGTTAGGACAAAGCCTCCTGTGTTGCCAGTTCTCAGAAAGATTTGTCTGATGGGGAAGAGTATGGAGATTTGAAAGAAAAACCAAGACTCTAGTGTGCCCCTGAGATGAGCCCCTGCATCTGATCCTGCGTGTGTGTCATGTAGCTTCAATGGTGCCCAACTCTTTGCAACTCTATGGACTGTAGCTCACCATGTCTATGGGATTTCCCAGACAAGCATACTGGAGTGGGTTGCCATGCCCTCCTCCAGAGGATCTTCCCAAGCTAGGGATCAAACCTGTGTCTCTTATGTTTCCCACATTGGCAGGGGGGTTCTTTACCACTAGCACCACCTGGGAAGCCCAAGTCTGATCTACTCCCATCCTAATCTGAGCCCTCTGCTTGAGGTCAGAAGGAGGAAAAATAAAAGGCCTAACTTTGCTTAAGAATTCTAGAGCAGAAGACTCTGCCCCTTCTGCAGATGAAATCTGAGAGCTGTCTTCAGCACGTATAGGAGTAGGTGGAAAACCTGCACGCTATGTCTTAGCTCATGGTCCCCTCAGAGTCCCGCTAAGTTCCCAAAGCCACAAAGTGGTGTTGTGGCAGTAGAATGATGCATAAATGGAAGACAAGCCGAGAAACAGAGCTTCTCATAATGTAGTGGGTGAGGAAGCATTAGCATGTTAGCAGCACACAGAGACCTACGTAAGCCAGGTTCAGTTCAGTTGCTCAGTCATGTCCAACTCTTTGCAACCCCATGGACTGCAGCACACCAGGCCTCCCTGTCCATCACCAATTCCCGGAGCTTACTCAAACTCATGTTCATCGAGTCAGTGATGTCATCCAACCATCTCATCCTCTGTCGTCCCCTTCTCCTCCTGCCCTCAATCTTTCCCAGCATCAGGGTCTTTTCAAAGAGTCAGTTCTTCACATCAGGTAGCCAAAGTAATGGAGTTTCAGCTTCAGTATCAGTCTTTCCAATGAATATTCAGGACTGATTTCCTTTAGGATGGACTGGTTGGATCTCCTTGGAGTCCAAGGGATTCTCAAGAATCTTCTCCAACACCACAGTTCAAAAACATCAATTCTGTAGATAAGCGGTGGTCTCTGTCATGGTTAGTAGCTCATGAAAGCTAGGGGGGATTTATACAGAGGGCAAGATTATGCACCCTCCAATGCCATGATGCTAAATAAACCCCTTGAATCTTAGATGCAACCCTCGGCAGGTCAGGGAGGCCTGAAATTTAACAAAATTTAGTTGCTCCCACTTGATGGAATAGAGACATGGAACAGAAATTAAATTCAGCTATTGAAAAAAACAAAGTTACTTTTCTATACACGTTAGTTTATGGATTGACATAACAGCTACTTCAATATGCTTGGAAAACGTAAAGCTGTAGTTCTTTACAAAAGCTTGAAAACTTTTGATTTTGCAATTATTGTGGTATTATAACAATAACAATGAAAACATTGTTTTATGTTTTTAAATTTTCACTATTCAAAATAATTGTACCAAATTTATTTATTCATTTTGCCTCCAAAATCCTATGCAATTTATTTCCAAACTCCTTCCCACAGATGGATAAAACAGGCATCGGCACACAATCAAGAGTAGTCATCTGTAGACTGGCCAGTGCGTTTCATATGACTTTAAACAAAGACAATGATGATAAATAAGCCGGTCAGATCATTCCTTTTGTGTATCTGAGCCATAAATAGACTGGAGAGAGTACGATAAAGCTAGTTATAGAAGCAAAGAAGTCACAGTCAGGTTATGAGCCAGCAGCAAAGGTCTCAAGGCACCATCAGGTAAATAGATGTGTGATATGAAATAGAAATCACCATCAGTACTTGGGCTGCAGATTCACAAAACAATTGATGTGCTTCCCTGCATTTTCTACCCTTCCTTATAGTTAGGTTGGAGCCATGTGTCTAGTTCTGGCCAGTGAAAGGTGGGCGAAGTATCAGGTACCACTTCTAGGTCAAGATTAATTGGTGAAACCCAGGAGGATGCCTCCTGTTTTGCCATCCCTTGTGCAGTGACTTTGGAAGCCACATGTTAATATAGCAGCACCACAAGATGATGGGCCTGGGGCCTCCGGGTGGAAGGAAATCCCTGCTGACTACATCACTTTGTGTTTATAAGAAAGACACATTTTGTTGTGTAAAGCCCCTGAGACTTCAGAGTTGGTCTATTGTGGCAGCTAGTGGTTAGTTATCCAGACTAGCACAGCCGCCAAATGTTACAGTGCTTCCCTATACTATAATTATCCTGGCAATAATAATTACACAGTTGCAACTTGTTGTTAAAAAGAACCAGTAAGTCTGGGACAGTTGTTTACAGCTGGTGTTTCTCCTAAGCATGGCAGAGTTCGTTCTGATTACACTTGTGCCATCTCATTGGGTAAATATTTCACATGTTACTCTGCTTATAGAGAGAAATCCTATTTACTTGTGTCCTTCAATTTATACTAAAAGTGAAAGCTTCAAACTACAAAATATATTTGTAAATTATGTCAGAAGCTATAAATTAATGGATCAAATCCAAGAGATCTACTGTATACATTAGACAAAAAGGCTTAAATACAAGGTAAGAAAATGGCACAAACTCTAGATGAGAAAAAAATGAAGTTCTTATGTTAATAGGTTACTAAGATCAAGGAAAAAAACTGAAAAGAGAATTATTATCTATCCATGAATAAGGAAATGCCTTTATATTTAGGTGCCACTTCAGTTATTTTACTTAGTAAGGTTATGGCATTTCAAGAAAAATCATTTTGTCTTGTTTCCCAATAAATTACTTTGTTCAAATGTTACTTGCATAATAGTTGAATAATTGAATGTATTGCAAATACATTCTTCAAATTCAAATTTGCATTTCTTATACAATGAAAATAGCAAAAAAGTTAATCTAGCCACTTAAGTGAATGTTCTAAGGGATTAAATCCCATTTGCATTTGATTCGCTCTCTCTCAAGATAAAAAAACTATGCCTAACTTTAACATGAAGAGAACAAAACTTCTCTCATTTACTTCTCTTTAGCAGACTTATTATTGCAATTGTTACAGTTTTATAGAACACACACAGACACAGAGACACAGAAGTCACTCAGTCGTGTCCGACTCTTTGCAATCCCATGGAATATAGCCCACCAGGCTCCTCGGTCCATGGGATTTTCCTGGCATGAATACTGGAGTGGGTTGCCGTTTCTTTCTCCAAAGGAAACCTATGTGTTTATAGAACACATAGGTATCCAAATGACAGAAAACTAAAATGCATATTACCTTTACAATACAAATCTTGACATATTCAATTATATACTAAAATGATATGCTCATTTATTAATAATACGCTAATAATAACAACACACAAGTCTACCATTATTACAGAGGCAAATTACAATTCTGAAGTTTGAATATGTCTTCCATTACACAAAATATTTTCCCCAAAAACATGAAGTCAATTTTTTTTAACATGGAAGTAGACATTAGAAATTATTTTTAACAAATAAAAAAAACAGAACCATTAACTCTCAGGCCAAAAATTGATTGGCAGCCTGAATATGGATAAAGTTATTTTCCTGAATCTTATCCTCCAGTGTAACTTTTCTATATTTAAAAATATGATTGAACAACCTAAAGTTCTATCATTCAGATCTATAGTATTTTCTGCAGCTTACAACACACTTTAAATGCAGATTCTCTGAACAGCTTGTGACATGGAGACTACAGAAATTCTTATCTTCTCAAAGTCCATGAACCTGGCAAACTGACCCTCTTCAGGCTGAATTTACTCCACAGTCCTATTAGTCTATTTTGTGAGACCCACAAGATTTTTTTTAATTAGTTGCCAATATTTAAAAGTTTAGAAGTTTCATATCAAAATAAAGAACCAGCTGCCTGAGTGGCTCACAATCCCAAGTGGCAATCATTAGTTTGAGGTGAGTTAGGATGAGGCTAATGCAAGAGATGTGGGTTCAATTCCTGGATTGGGAATATCCCCAGAAGAATGGAATGACAACCCACGCTCATATTCTTATCTGGAAAATTCCATGGAGAGGAGCCTGGTGGTCTACAGCCCAGTTTAGTTCAGTCACTCACTCATGTCCAACTCTTTGTGACCCCATGGACTGCAGAATGCCAGGCTTCCGTGTCCATCACCAATTCCCAGAGTTTACTCAAACCCGTGTCCATTGAGTCAGTGATACCATCCAGCCATCCCATCCTGTGTCGTCCACTTCTCCTCCCGCCTTCAATCTTTCCTAGCATCAGAGTCTTTTCAAATGAGTCAGTTCTTCGCATCAGATGGCCAAAGTATTGGAGTTTCAGCTTCAGCATCAGTCCTTCCAATGAACATTCAGGACTGATTTCCTTTAGGATGGACTGGTTGGATCTCCTTGCAGTCCAAGGGATTCTCAAGTCTTCTCCAACACCACAGTTCAAAAGCATCAATTCTTCAGGGCACAGCTTTCTTTATACTCCAACTCTCACATCCATACATGTCTACTGGAAAAACCATAGCTTTGACTAGATAGACCTTTGTTGGCAAAGTAATGTCTCTGCTTTTTAATATGCTGTCTAGTTTGGTCAGCTTTCCAAGGAGTAAGCATCTTTTAATTTCATGGCTGCAGTCACCATCTGCGGTAATTTTGGAGCCCAAAAAAAGAAAGTCTGTCACTGTTTCCACTGTTTCCCCATCTATTTGCCATGGAGTGATAGGACTGGATGCCATGATCTTAGTTTTCTGAATGTTGAGTTTTAAGCCAACTTTTTCACTCTCCTCTTTCACTTTCATCAAGAAGTTCTTTAGTTCTTCTTCGCTTTCTGCCATAAGGGTGGTGTCATCTGCATATCTGAGGTTATTGATATTTCTCCCAGCAATCTTGATTCCAGCTTGTGCTTCATCCAGCCCAGCATTTCGCATGATGTACTCTACACATAAGTTAAATAAGAAGGGTAACAATGTACAGTCTTGATGTATTCCTTTCCCAATTTGGAACCAGTCTGTTGTTCCATGTCCAGTTCTAACTGTTGCTTCCTGACCTGCATACAGGTTTCTCAAGAGGCAGGTCAGGTGGTCTGGGATTCCCATCTCTTTCAGAATTTTCCACAGTTTGTCATGATCCACACAGTCAAAGGCTTTGGCATAGTCAATAAAGCAGAAATAGATGTTTTTCTGGAACTCTCTTGCTTTTTCCATGATCCAGTGGATCTTGGCAATTTAATCTCTGGTTCCTCTGCCTTTTTTAAATCCAGCTTGAACATCTGCAAGTTCACAGTTCATGTACTGTTGAAGCCTGGCTTGGAGAATTTTGAGCATTACTTTACTAGCGTGTGAGATGAGAGCAATCATGCGGTAGTTTAGCATTCTTTGGCTTTGCCTTTATTTGGGATTGAAATGAAAACGGACTTTTTCCAGTCCTGTGGCCACCAATGAGTTTTCCAAATTTGCTGGCATATTGAGTACAGCACTTTCACAGCATCATCTTTTAGGACTTAAAATGCTCAACTAGAATTCCATCACTTTCACTAACTTTGTTCGTAGTGATGCTTCCTAAGGCCCACTTGACTTCGCTAGGTGAGTGATCACACCATCGTGAAGATCTGGGTCATGAAGATCTTTTTTGTACAGTTCTTCTGTGTATTGTTGCCACCTCTTCTTAATATCTTCTGCTTCTGTTAGATCCATAACATTTCTGTCCTTTATTGAGCCCGTCTTTGCATGAAATGTTCCCTTGGTGTCTCTAACTTTCTTGAAGAGATCTCTAGTCTTTCCCATTCTGTTGTTTTCCTCTATTTCTTTGCATTGATCACTGAGGAAGGCTTTCTTATCTGTCCTTGCTCTTCTTTGGAACTCTGCATTCAAATGGGTATATCTTGTCTTTTCCCCTTTACTTTTCGCTTCTCTTCTTTTCACAGCTATTTGTAAGGCCTCCTCAGACAGCCATTTTGCTTTTTTGCATTTCTTTTTCTTGGAGGTGGTCTTGATCCCTGTCTCCTGTACAATGCCACAAACCTCTGTCCATAGTTCTTCAGGCACTCTATCAGATCTAATCCCTTGAATCTATTTCTCACTTCCACTGTATAATCGTAAGGGATTTGATTTAGGTTGTACCTGAATGGTCTAGTGGTTTTCCCTACTTTCTTCTATTTAAGTCTGAATTTGGCAATAAGCAGTACACGATCTGAGCCACAGTCAGCTTCCGGTCTTGTTTTTGCTGACTATAGAGCTTCTCCATCTTTGGCTGCAAAGAATATAATCAATCTGATTTCAGTATTGACCATCTGGTGATGTCCATTGTAGAGTCTTCTCTTGTGTTGTTGGAAGAGGGTGTTCGCTATGACCACTGTGTTCTCTTGGCAAAACTCTATTAGCCTTTGCCCTGCATTCATTCATGGGCTATAGCCCCTGGGTCACAAAGAGTTGGACACAACTGAATGATTAACACTTTCTCTTTTCAGTCCTTTTTGAAGGGTCTTTCTCTTCAATTCACAACAACCCCCATCACTGTCTATTACTCCCTAAAACTGAGAGACAGAGTCAGTTGCCATTTATCAGGTTCTCTTGGGCCTTTCTCTTATAATATGGCATTCCTGGTTTCTGGATCCAAGGAAAAAGGAGCCTGGTCACCTCAGTCACCCAAGGACCAGTGAAGATGCATTACTCTTAGCTGAGGCTTGGGGCATTTGTTGGAAATCCAGGCAGCAGAATTTGGAGATAACTTGAGGGACATGAGTTTGGGTGAACTCCAGGAGTTGCTGATGTACAGGGAGGCCTGGCGTGCTTCAATTCATGGGGTTTCAAAGTGTCGGACACTACTGAGCGACTGAACTGAACTGACCTGAACTAGAAGGTTCAGTATGAAAAAGACCTTTCCAGATCATCTCCAAATCTTCATTATACAGAAGTGGAAACTGAGGTCCCAGGAGGCTAGGTGACTTTTTATACAATGAACTTGCAGAAAACCCTAACTCTGAGCCAGCATCTCTTAACTCCAGGTTCCTTTCACTGGGGGGTGGGATTAAACAACTACCAAACAGAGAAGGGGAGAGTAGAGACAAGATCTCCCTTCCTCCTCCCCCAGGCTGTGGCAAGCAGCCAAATGCAGCTTACTGCATATTTAATTTAAACCTTTGTCTGCCCTGGCAAGGACAAAGTACAATCTGTTTTATATAAAAAGTCTTCCCTGAGGAAAGCCTCAGCCTCCAGCTGCGAAACTGATTGATGTTCTTAAAACCCCCAGGAACCTCTGCTGGGATCCGAGGTTGTGGTTTCTAAAAAAAGAGTTTGTAAAAGGGAAGCACTGAAAAACAAAAAAATTTTCCCCTTTATTGTGTCTCTCACAATCTGGGAGAATTAGACAGAAACCGAGGGGGGAACAGGCAAATAAAGACTGTTCTAACAGCATATTTCAGAGCTCCACAGAGGAGAGGAGGAGTTTAGGAGCTTAGGATATCAGTGGGCTGTGGGAGGACCAGCAGCTGATTTGCATAGCAAGACCGCCCATTCTGATTACTAAAGACACCGACACATTTTAGAGATGATTTAGATACACTTGGCAAAAGACTGAAATCGTGGAGGTTTTTCTTTGGAGTGTTTGTGAAATGTTCTGATAGAGATTAAAATCCATCTTATTTGGAGAATGTTGTGATATTCCTGACTTCACTTTAGGAGACCCTGAGCTGAAGTGACACCTCTTGTGGAAACAAGGCCAGTTGTGAAGTCCAGTTTTTGAGCTGCCTTCTGAATGTTCCAAGGTTAGGGTAATATGCTGCCAACTTTTGCTCCATCCCTTGTGATCTCTACCCACTCTTGGGGCCCAATGCACAGGCAGCACCACAGAAGTGTACACTGAGTCCACTTCAGAGGGTGCGAAACCACTATATGAAAGTTCTTAGACTGACCAAGTTTAACCTCAAAGGCCTGGCCCTTTCCTCTGGCCCCCAGGCCCACCCAGAGCAGGCTGTATGTCCGGCTGGGAGAAGGACATGGTTTAGGGAGCAAAGGCCTGCCTTCACCTTCTGGCTCAGGGGGCGGAACCACAGTTTGGAGACAGAACAAAGCCACAGCCAGGTCAGGGCTAAGGAGCTTGGGCTGGTCTTGGGATGGAGCCAAGACCCAGAAACCACTGCCGTGAGCCACCAGCTGGCTCTGGTCCTGGGAACATGAGCAGCTGTCATGCAGGCCAGACCAGACCTGCAGTCTGTCACCATGCCAACGGCTCCATTAGTCCTCCCAGTCTCTGCTCCCGGCAGGCTCACACCCAGTGGCCTGTGTACTTTGGCATCAGCCTACCTTTAGGTGTGTCCTGAGGTGACTGAATAAACTTTCAGAAAAGCCACATCACCTGCTGGGTCTTATCGTTCTGGACAGTACATTGTTGTTCTAGAAACCCATAGAGGTCGAAGTGTAGAACTACAAACCTTTGAAGTGTGTTGACCTGATGAAAATGAAAGGGCCAATGATTTTCCTTCACTCTGTGTGGTCTAATTTAAGTGCCTGTCATTAGTACTTTAACTGCAACAACCCAGGCTCCATGACTGTGGAAACAGAAAGCCTTACCCCTATATGTCCAAGTGCTGGGGGCAAATCAGTGAATGGCCACATTCACAGCTGTTTGGAGTATGTCCTGATACCTTGGGATTAAGTTTCAGTAATAACGTTAACATCAACACAATCATATCAAGAAAAGGTCAGAGAAAGGGAAATCTTTATTTTTAAAAACTATTGTACTATTCCTGGGGACATCCCTGGTGGTCCAGTGGCTAAGACTCTCACTCTGGATGCAGGGGACCTGGGTTTGATGCCTGGTCAGGGAACTAGATCCCACATGCTGCAGCTAAAGATCCCTTGTGTTGCAACTACAGACCCAGCACAGTCAAAGGGATAATTACTTTAAAAAAAAATTATTACAGTGTTCCTTTTCTACACTAGATCATCTTATCATCTTCTGTGTCAATGGCTATTCTCCCAGGTCCCACTGACCATGTGAGAAGTTTTTCTGAAAGATTAAGCTTCACCTCTTCCTAATTTTGTCCCCTTCCAAACTTGTTTAGCCCTCTTCAGGCTTAGTTACAAATTCCAACATTTTAACAGGCTGCACCTCGTCCATCTTTAGATTCTCTTATCACCAGGGAGAGGCCTGTACAACTTAGTAAACTTTAGCCATAAGGCAGCTCCCTAATGAGAATAAAGGGCAGAATAAAAGGAGAATAAAAGGCAGCATCCCACAGTGGGGCCAGCAGGATCCATCCCATGGACAGAAGCCCAGTAGGGCTTAAGCTATAAGAACAAATAAGAACAAACTCTTGGTGCTCAGGAAACTCATAATCTAGGGGAGGCCACTGCTATGTTGCTTAACAAGGTGATAAGCTACAGTGTGCACTGAGTGCTGTGGGAACGCGAAGGCAGCGATGATTAATTATGCTGGGTATGTGGATTAAAGATCTGGGAATGTTTCCCAGAGAGAGGAGTAGTTGAGCTGAAACTTTAAAGGATGAGCAAGCTTTGATGAGGAGGAAATTTAGTGGGCAGACTGCACAGCAATATGCATTCCAGGAAGAGGCATAGTGCACAAGTCTTCCCGGCACAGAGACGCGATGAGACAGGAAACGTTAGGAGTGAAGAAGGTCGTCTGGTACACTTGGAGTTTATGATATAATGTGAAAGTGACAAAAGAAAGACGGAAGGACTTCTCTGGTGGTCCAGTGGTTAAGAATCCGCCTGCCAATGCTGGGGACATGGGTTCCATACCTGGTACAGGAAGATCCCGCAGGCCACAGAGCAACTAAGACCACGAACCACACCTGCTGAGACCATGTGCCTAGGCAATGAGAACCCCATGCACTGCAGCTATAGAAAGCCTGAGCAGCAACAAAGACCGAGGATAGCCAAAAATAAATTTTAAAAAAAGGACTGAAGAGTTAGGTTAGGCCAGATGGTGACTGTCTTGGACAACAAACTCATTGGACTTTACCCTGAACTGACTGGTGAAGCATGAGAAGGATTTTAAATGACTGGCTAGGTCAGGAGTTAAGGTTAGTATGTGTGACAAGCAAAATTGTCTAGAAATAACTCTGGAAGGCTACTTTAGGCAGCCTAACTACAGCAGGGGCCTCCTCCTTCTCCCACGGGATGGACTGCCCCGAACTCACAGGACTGATGGCTTCTTCCCCATCCCTAGTCAGGTAAACTACAGGCCTCCATGCAGGCCTCAAAGATCCAGAGCTGCAAAATTGGCTTTCCTGGACAGCTGAAAATATCCAACACCTAACTCAGGTTGCTTAGTGCCCCTGAATCTGTTTGCACCCGCACTGATAAGTCATTCTCTCAATATGGAAGTAGGGCCCTGGGTCGAGAACATAAACCTTCCACATCCCAGCTGATGGTTGAGAGGCTGAGATCACAGACTTCTGCTCTCCCTGTGGACACTTCCTCAGCAAACCTCCAAAGAAAGTCTTTCTCAATCACACCACCGGATGTTATGAAATGCTTTCTGACCATGGTGACCCATAAAGGCATCCACATTACATCAGAATGGGACTTCCTAGGAATGGAATAAGACATCTCCCCATTCATTGTCAGTTAGGACTCAAGTGGTAACAGAAAATCTAACTGAAATTGGCTTTAAAAGTTAAGGGGATTTTTGATTCAAATGACTGTTGGAGTGGACAGAGTAGTTAACCCAGTGTTTCAATGTGTTATCAGTGGCCTATTTCTGTCTGTCTCTGCTCTGCCTTCTCTAGTGTCAGCCTCATTGCAAGACTGACTCCCTAACAGTTGTAGGAAGGCTGCCAGTCACTATCAACTCATGAGCATTCACGTCCAGTGGTGAGAGGGGCTTGCAGTTGAGCATTCCAACCCAGTGCCCTGAAATTCATCTTAACTGGATAAACTCATGTCACATATCTATGCTCACATCAATGCATGTATTCATTTAGTAAATGTTGAATACCTACTACTCACTAGCCACTCTTCTAGATTCTAGGACATGGAAATAATGTTGAATAATTGATTGACTTAAGCCAATTGGTACCCACCACTAGAGCTAACAGTATGTCCTGCTTTCCCTACATACATGCACAGTATAGGGGTGGACCTGAATACTTGGATAAAGACCTCTGAGCCACTAGGAAAATGAGAGGAGAGAATGGGTATTACTTAGGCAGCCAAAATACCCTTGCTACTGCAAGTGTGGTCCACGGACTGGAATCACCTGGGAGCTGACTCTAAATGCAGAATCTCAGGTAGTACCCCAGTTCTGCTGCATCAGAATCTGCACTTTAACTAAACTCCCAGGTTTATGAACATAAAACTTTGAGAAGCACTCATCTATAGGACAGATTTAAAAAAAAAGAAAACAACATTGTTATGACTGGGGCTGTAGGGGAAAGAAGTAGGAGAAAAAACCATATGGTCTCTGTAGCAGACACAAGTTGGGATGACTGCCAGCTCATAACAATTCTCCCAATGAGAATTATGCAGCTTGCTCCTCTGTCAGAGATGATTCATCCAAGGGGAGATACACCTGCCAAGGTGGGCCAATTAATGGATTATTCTTCTGGGCATGTCAAACATGAACAACGAGAACAGGGTACAGAGGCTGTTGGAGCAGAGCTGCAAGTTGACAGAGCCCTAGCATATCCAGAAGTAACTTGCCTGAGGACCCCCAAAGTGCTCTGAGGCTTGGTTATATGGCAGCTCCTTTGATTCAGCCATCATCTAGAATTTCCTCTTTTTTAGCTAAAGTTAGCCAAAAGGGATTACTTTTGCTTCTCGTTGAAACAACTTTAACTTATACTGCTTTGACTTTATCAGTGTAGTTATCTGCCAAGGGTGATAACTGCCTTGAGGAAAAGACCAAAGTTGGTTCATTTCAGTCTATGGTATCTGAGATGCATCAGTTGCTTTTCTCTTTCACTTTCAAAATTGACTCCCAACATAAGATACAAATACTAAATTTCATTCACAATTGACATAAGCATAAAAAGCCCTTTTTAAAATTCTACACATTCTGGAAATGCTCATGTATTCTACAACAAATGTGCCGTTTTTGGTTTACTTTCTGTATATAAACTAATGTATCTTTCTGGAAAGATCAATCCATTGTCCTCTGTCATCTGACCATCTACTGTTAACTTTGTTCAGATGCAGCTGCCTTGTATAAATACATCTACCAAATAATTGAAGTGATGTTATACCAATTTTCCTTCTTTTGCATGCAAAATGTTTTTAATCAAATGTTGGCGAATAGCTAGGCTGTTTGGAAATTAACAATCCTAATAGATGGGAACAACAATATAGACATTTAAAGCTTAATTACTCCTTCAGGCTCATCGTGAGAAAATCAAGGCTTTCTTTATTTGTCTGATTCAGTATTCCTTGGAGTATTTCATCTTATACTACAATATTCTCATTTTCTTCTATTAAAAAAAAATGCTAACCCTAATACAACAAAACAAAGAGGAGGTCAAATCTTACAAGGAACAAACATGACATCACATAGGGAAGTGAGTCACTGTGCATCAGACTGGGAACTGAATCAGGACTAAACTGACTCACATCTTTCTGGGCCAAGAACCAATTCTAGTTATATCATGCTGGAAAATGACTCATTTATTACCTTTATTAGCTCCCCTCAACATCAAATCAACTGCAAATTGGAGTTGATCTTATAAAACTCAAGTGGCCCTGTTTGAACCACTGCTCTCTGCTGGTACACAGAGGGGTTTTGTGTGTGAAACTAACTTGTCGTTTGGCCACAAGGACTCATAAGCCTAGCCTCATCAACAGCGTGCTGCCCTTCTCCGAGCTGACCACATCTGAACATAACCTTTGTGGTCTCTAACCTTTGTGGACATGTTTTGTATCATTTGTTGGTTGGTTGAAAATCTGTTATCACTCATGTATTTTTTTAAAGGTTTGCTGTAGAACATAACCTAGAAAGTCAAAGTTCAGCAATAACTAGCAGCACTCTTTCCTGTTTTGTAGTACCTCTGCAACTAAACTGAATACAACAGAAAGTTGCAGTGATAAAGTATTCCAGTTAAAATTGGAAAGGAAGCCAGAGGCAGTTAGAGCTCCAAAATCATGAGACAATTGCCAAAGCAATCTTAAAAAGGTACCTTATGAACTCCTGGAAGTCTACAATGAGCTCTTTTTTTGATGTAGGCATTGTTTTTAGCAGAATCCTCTAACTGGCTAATATAACCACAAACATGGGTATAGAAATTTCACATACATATTCAGAAGTTCTGACAATACCGCTGCCACTCTTCCATTTGACAGCTGGCCAGGACAGAACATCAGCTGCCCACATTAGAGTAGTCACTTAAAAATCTCCAGTAATCACCACTTCTCGGTGTGTCCAGTGGATAAAACTCTGAGCTCCCAACGCAGGAAGCATGGGTTCAATCCCTGGTCAGGGAACTAGATCCCACATGCTGGAACTAAGACCTGGCATAGCCAAATAAATAACTAAATGCTAAAAAATAATCACCACTTCCACAATCCCAACTATTCTCTTTTGTCTTAAACAGGTTCAATTCTCATTACTTCCTTGATCTGTGATAGGCATTTGAGTTTTCAATCCTTGATAACTAGATTTCTAACATTTTTTCTTAAAACTAAACTTAATACAAAGAAATAAAAAACTTTAGTGTAAACATTAAAAGCTTATTCACAAAAAAAAATAAATAAAAAATAAAAGCTTATTCACATTGCAGATTGGCCAATCTTAGTTTTGATTTTTCAATCAGATCTTTCTTTATTAAACATATATTGAGCATCTTATTTCTGCAAGACAATGTGCTAGACGCTATACATAAAAGATATTGCAAGATATTGACCTTGCCTCAAATTGCTTGTGATGTAATTTGACAAGTTATAGAAGCAGGCTCTTTATACTTAAACTTTTATCTTTAAAAGCCTTAACATGAGGCTTAAAGATTATGCAACTTAACCAAAACAGCAGACAGTAGAGCTTATCTTTCCCCATCTAGGGACCGTCACCTTTCAATCAAAAACAGTGCAAAACCTAATATTTGAGTAGCATCATGTTATGAGATGTAAAATTCTACAGGACAAAGTTTTTGTCCTCAAGAAATCTAGGGAATTCCCTGGAGGTCCAGTGGTTGGGACTATGCGCTCTCACTGCCGGGTACCAGGTTTGATCTCTGACTGGGGAAATAAGAGCCCACAAGTCACATGGTACAGCCAAAAAAGAAAGAAAGAAAGAAAGAAATCTATATTTAGATTTGCAAAGACATGAACCAAATAATTCAAATATTTGGCAACATGTGGTGACACACGGAACAAAAACCCACCATAGCATCAGGGATCACTTCCTGTGCAGATGTTCAAAGGCCTGATCCCACCTCTGAAACTTGAGCAACTCTTCTGCAGACACTACCCTTGACTTAATTATTCTAACCCCAAACCAAAACTGTCAGCCAGCTGAAGAAGAGTTGAGGTTTTCCCCCAGAAAACCTATATAATTCTGACTAGTGACCACAGGGAAAGTTTAAGCAAGGAAGTAGTGGTGGGTGTGGGAGGGAAGAGAAAGATAAATAGAAAGTCCCAAAGAAGAAGGGAGCTTAAGTAGGTTCTCCAAGAATCACAGGCAGGCTCTAGATAACTTTCAGATTCTGTGATCCCTGCCCCCTTGGATTCGTAAACCTTCATGAAGGTTTTTTTTTTTCCCACTATTGAGGTTCAAGAGAACTCAGTTAGGGTCAGATGGTGACCCTCAAGAGGGAGTCCTGAGATTATTCACTATATGATGCTTTCTCCTCTCCCTTCCCTGTGTTACCCAGCCTCTATCCTACTCTGATCTGTATTGCAAGCAAAGAGGGGTTTATCTCCACAGTTTGCTTTCCCTGAGCTCCAGTGTTACTGGCTGCCCTTAGCGACTGGCTAGTGGGAGGTACTGGCATGAGATCATGGAGGAGAGGGGGAGTAGGGGAAACCCGAGGCCACAGCTCCCCTAACTTGGACAACTTCTCAAGTGACTGATGGGTTTCCTCTCCGGCTTCAGCTCTTGTTGGACAGGGCTGTCATGGTTCCAGCCTCTGCTAGGTGACCCTGGTTTCTCAGGCATACCTGTAACTCAGCCTCCTTCACTTCTGTCTCGTTAATAAACTCAGCCTCGTTCACTTCTGTCTCATTAATAAACCTGTTTTGCTCCAAGTTTCTCCCGTGTAAACAATTTCTGTATTGAATATCTTCTCTTTAAATACTTAGAAGTGGTTTCTGATTTCCTTGCTAGATCCTGATGGATGCATATATAAGTAAAGGATTGATACATTAAAGTGGTAACTTGCCAAGAAATATAGCTACAATTTTCAAGAGTAGAATACAGTTACTAAGACTTCCCTGCCCCCCTCCCCAATATGTAGGAATTGCATAAATGACTGACTGTTCAAAGAGAAGGTCTATCTCACTGAGTTTCAGGAAAAACTGGGCCACCAGATGAGTAGGAACAATTTCGTATGAATCCGTCACCCTTACAGTATGTTATGAGCACCAAGTACTCCACAGTTCATTGGCTCATCATCCATGAGAAACGAAGGGTAGGTAATGGGCAAGCCGTTCAGCCCACAAACTTGGCTGTGCCAAGAGCTCTTGCAATTCTCGAGTTCATTTAAATTAACAGAAGATTTAAAGAGGTAGTGAGAGAAGATAAAAGCAGAAATGTTTCTATTTTTTTCTAAAAAAAAGAGGAAGATACAGATGAAAGTCAGAAAGAGAAGGGGTGAAAGGAGCTAGCTGGTGAGGTCTTGTGGTCTGAACAGCAATGCACTCAGTCCCCTTCATGGAACAAAGGGACAGAAAAGAAATGAAAAATGACCAAATGAGGAAGCAGGGAAAGCGATTGTTCCTCCTTAATTAGGTCACTCTCCTGGCTTCACAGTATAGGCAATATGCTCACATTTTGAAAAAAGAGATATCCTCAGACAAATAAAAATTCAAGAATGCATTTGATAGTAAATAAAAATGAGTCACTGTTTGACATCCTTTTTATAAGTCAAAATGTAAGTAGGTTCTCTCCTTTAATATATATAGTAAAGGATGGTTCTTCTACCTCTTCTATCTCTATTCTATCTTCTATTTCTTCTATCTCTTAAGATTATAACTTATGAAAAATTATATAAATTATGCAAATACATAATTATGCATGTATTAAGTATATTTATATGTACAAAAATTATACAAATTATTCAACTATACAGTTTCTAAGTAATCAAATCTTTTATGCCCCATCTTCCAGAGCCTGTTGTTTTTCAGAATTCATACACAAACCCTCCAAAGATATTTTTAAACAAATTCAGTTTATTAATAGAAATCGGGCTGAGATTCTTTATATTCCATATTCACCTGCATTGTTCCATTAAAAATGTAATAAAAATGCAGGCACATGCTGCACATACTAAATTAGAAAAACAGCTGTGCTTTTTACATTGTCCTGCCCTAGAAAAAAGGCACCCCAGACAATCTGAGCAGCTGGCATCTCCTATATGGTGTGCTCATCACCACGAGTAAATAAAGTCAGTAAATTACTGGCAGAGCACAGGGGGCCACGATGAGCCTAGGAAATAACACTTTCATCAAACTCTCTGCACATTGTATATTGCCCAGGCAAAAAGGAAATAATGAGGATCAATGGAGAATTAATATTTTAGTCAAAGAGAAATGGAGATGAATGCATACTATAAATTATTAACCAGCACTGTACTCTATCTGCTTGGCACAGCATGAACAAGGCTGCTAAAGAAACAGGACACATCTTGTACTTCCCTAGCAATAGTGTCTTCAACCAATGAAGAATATTCATAATGATGCACGTTTCAGAGATATTCAAGAGGGAAATATATACTTGAATTTCTCTACCTTTCTGTAACAGAATGTAAGCAAAACACAAATATTTCTTTTTATATAAACATGTATGTGTGTTATGTTAAATGTCTGTAAGTATTACTGTGCTATAGCAGGGAAACAAGTCTTGGGCTGAGAAGCAAGACCCATCTGCTCTAGCTCTCTCTTGGCTATGACCAGCAGGATCACCTTAACCTCTCTGCTGGAAGAGGGCCTGGGCCTGTTTTCACAACTGTACAGTGAGGGGTTAGATCACAGATGACCTAAAGGGACCTTTTATCTTTACAGTTCTGATAACAGCTTCAAAATAAACAAATAGCAGGAAAAACTAGGAGACAGTTGCAACCAGAGCTCCAGCATAAACATTTTAAATAAATAAAAGCATTGTTCCCCTCTTTAATCCAATAAAATATATATACTGGCACAGGAGAAAATATATATGTATATATAAAATCATATGCACATATAAGTTGCTATTCTTTAATGAAAAAAAAAAAACAGTATAGGCTAGTCAACCAATAACTGTACACTTTCGTGAAGGAATTCTGTACTTGAATATCAGTAGGCAATGGCACCCCACTCCAGTACTCTTGCCTGGAAAATCCCATGGATGGAGGAGCCTGGTAGGCTGTAGTCCATGGGGTCGCTAGGAGTCGGACACGACTGAGCGACTTCACTTTCACTTTTCACTTTCATGCATTGGAGAAGGAAATGGCAACCCACTCTAGTGTTCTTGCCTGGAGAATCCCAGGGACGGGGGAGCCTGGTGGGCTGCCATCTCTGGGGTCGCACAGAGTCAGACACGACTGAAGTGACTTAGCAGCAGCAGCAGCAGCAGCTTATCATGAAAGCATGTATGTGATACATGTATGTGATACTTATACAAGAAATTATTACATAATTAGCATTCAAATTTTGAGAAGAATAATACTTAGAATATTGAGCAATACGTAGAATATTGAAGAATATCTAAGAATAATACTAAGAATATTGAAGCTTCTTGGATATGTAATTCTACTAAACAAAAGACCAGGCAGTATAGGATTTCCCTAGTGGTCCAGGGGCTAAGACTCCACCCTCCCAATTCAGGGACCCTGGGTTCAATCCCTGGTCAAGGAACTAGATCCCACATGCCTCAGCTAAGACCCAGTGCAGCCAAATAAATACTTAAAGAAAGAAAAAGACAAGGTAGCATTTGCTATGTGCTATGCTGCTGCTGCTAAGTCATTTCAGTGGTGTCTGACTCTGTGCGACCCCAGAGACGGCAGCCCACCAGGCTCCTCCATCCCTGGGGTTCTCCAGGCAAGAACACTAGAGGGGGTTGCCATTTCCTTCTCCAATGCATGAAAGTGAAAAGTGAAAGTGAAGTCACTCAGTCGTGTCCGACTCCTAGCGACTCCATGGACTACAGCCTACCAGGCTCCTCTGTCCAGGGGATTTTCCAGGCAAGAGTACTGGAGTAGGTTGCCATTGCCTTCTCCGGCTATGTGCTATAGGAGACCCTAAAATGAATGACTTGGAATCTGCTTGCAATGAGTCCACCACAGAAGAAAGGAGGGAGAACATAATACAAGTACAATAATACAAATCAAGCCTGGATTAGGTTCTTTATAGGAAGATATTCATAAGCTAAAGGGAACCCAGAACCAGGGGAGAGGGAAACCATGGGGAGAAAGATCATTCTGATCATTTAGGATTTTTTTCAGCAATTAAGGAGAAGCCTCCCAATCACTGTTGTGACAGAGGAAAAATAAATGTCAGAGCTTAGAGAAATTTGGAGACCATCTATTCCTATCCTCCCATTTCATAGACATAGAAGTTAAGGGCAGAAAGGGTCTGTCTCTTGCCCTGTGCTAAGTATTTGGCAGAGCTAGACTAGACGTGAAGCCTCCTAACTTGCAGTCTGGTCTGCTTTTCCTCACTGCTTCCCTTTTCTCTGTGTGGGTCCAAAACAAATTCTTCCCTGATTGACTTATGGCAAATGGTCCTCCTGGGATGAATAGAATATACTGTTACCTCTCCTCCCTGAGAAGTTCCTCCCAAGTCATAAAGTTTTTCCCAAGCTGACTAATGCTTTGCTTGGTCAGAATTGTTTTGAAGCCATCATTCCAAATATCATCTCCCAGCTGAGCGATCTGGGAACCAAGTTATTCGTATCCACTGACTTTACCGTGCTGCTCCCAGAGTGGAAGAGCCAGCACGGCCTGTGTGATGTAGGTCAGTGACTCACTGCCAAGCATCGCACAAGGGAATAGGATCTCTCTGAAGATCCTGTTTGATGTTGGATGGACTATAAATCTCTCTGTGTCTCAGTTTTCTTATCTGTTACATAGGGGCCAATATTCATTTAAGTTTCTGAGACTGTGAAGATAAAAAATAATTGGTAATATTTTTTTAAACATTTGTTTTCATAGATCTATATATGATTGTTCACGCAGGAAGCAGATCTTTAAAATTATCTGGTTTATCTCCCCATTCCATAAGAGAAAAAAAAAAAAAAGGATCAGAAATTTGATTTGATTTGTTCAGCATCACTCAGCTAGATGGTTCTAGAGTTAGGCTAAAAACAACCTTTTGACATGCAATTCAGTGCTTCGGGCTCCATGTTATATAGTTGAAAGTGCTTTATAAATGTGAAGATAGAACATGTGAAATAATCTACTCATCATGAGTCTTGTTAGGACACAAGATGGCAATCTCTTACAATGTCAAAACAGACTTACTCCCTGTTCTCCAAGTTAATTGTGTATCTTATAAATTATGTGGTAGGCCTTACCATATAATTTTGTATACAAAGACGGATTGGGAGTCATCCTCTACAACCTAGCAATTTTGAGATGATCAAGCTGGGTCATGATGAGAGAGGAAGCAAGCGGAGGAGGGGCTGACTGTACTAAAATAGTACTTTATGAGGCTGGAGTTTCACAGACCATGGCGAGAGCATTATCCTTCCCCTCCCTTGCCCCCTACAACAAAGGCAGTTAGGAGACCCAGTTCTATACATACTAAACTTCAGGTTACTTTTTGTTGATTTAATTCAGGCTTCTAACCCTGGGACAGAACCTGGATGAAAATGACAGGGGTGGAGAAATAGATCCAAACCTTCAAGGTTCTAACTCTCCACTAGGACTGGTCATTATTTGGAACCTACTTGCAGGCTACTCCTCTCTCAATCTCTCAGCTAAACTATTCCCCTGAGGAATAAGTGCCCCTCTACTAGTCTCCACTGTGCTTTACATAAAAATGATTTAAAAGCATATAACCAGAAGACTTCCCTAGTGGGAAGCACAGACTCTTCCAATGCAGGAGACACAGGTTCAATCCCTGATCAAGGAACTAAGATCTCACATGCTGTGTGGGGTGGCCAAAAGAAAAAAAAATTAAAACAGTATAACTGGAATGGACTCTGGGAGAAACCTCACTTGGAGCTCTGCTATTAGAGGAGGAGAATGGAGAAAGAAGAAGGAGGGCAGGACAGTGGCTAGCTGTCCATGGAGTTTCTGGAAAGACTAGGCAAGTATGGGAATCAAAGTGCCTTGGAGGAATCAAACTATTTCCTTGTGTTAGACTGGGCTTAGAGGCCAGAGCTGCCTTTTAGACCACACTTCTCTGGACAAAACAACAGCAACACTAAAATAAGAAAAGAATGATTCTTCTCAAAGAGAGGAGTCATTTCACAGACTTGAAATCAGACTGCACTGAAGCTCTGTCTGCAAAAATAATGGTTTTTCCTGACATTTTAAACAGCACAATTTAATGGTTCAATGTTGCATTTGACATTTAAGAAGTCATCCATCTCCAAGAAGCTTATTGGCAAATCTTCTCAGTTCCCAGAATTAGCAAATGTAATATGCACGTGAACACAGTCTACAAGAGCCCAAAAGACTCTTGAAAAAAGGAAGCCCAGGACACTGAGAACTAGGTGTAACCTGTGCTGAGCAGACCAGCCCCTATCCTCAGGGCCTGCCAGTCCACCTTCCGTAAACCACTGCTTTCTGTTAATCAGCCTCCTCATGAGCAGAAGGAAGAAAAATCATAGTCTCAGCTTAGTAAACCGTTGTAGTTAAGAAGATGGCTGTACTAGATAAAGAGAAAGGTTTAAATCACTCAGTGCACACAGCACAGAAGCAGGTATTCAGGAGTGACACTGCCTTGGTTGGAGTTGTGTCTGTTCTACAGGTTATAAACCTGGACACATGACTTAACATCTCTATGACTTGGTGCCCTCATTTCTAAAATGAGGATAGTAATTATCTCATGGGTTGTTAAGATGATTAAATGGATTAATGTTTGTAATGTTCTTGGAACAGCTTGGCAGAGTAAATGCTGTGTAATTGTTTGTTAGAAAACAATAGGGGACATGTTTATATCAACTTTTTTCAGAACATTTATATACTGATTCTTACTGTATGTGAGCTAAGCCAATAAATGTATCACATTCCTCTTGGCCTCTGTGATTGCTACATGGCACGTGGTCCCCATCAGCCAATAGGTTATGAGTCCATTTCTGGGATTCCTGGTTCTTTCCTATTGAACTTGAATCTCAGCAGATATAGAGTCTGGAGCTGCTACCACCGTTGTTCAAATTTAAAGGCAGCCTCTGTTTGAGACTAACAGTGAAGCAGATCCATAATAGAGAAAATGGGTTCTGTTGACATTATTTGAGCTTCTAGATCATGCCATGCCTGAAATCAAACCTCCCCCATGCCTCTTAAATATATGAACCAATAATGTTTCCCATTTTCTTAAATTAGTTAAGGCTTGGTTTTTCTGTTGTTGTTTTGTTTAAATCACTTACAACTGAGATTAAATCATACTGGTGCAATTACAATATATCTCTTGGTGCAAAGTAGATATCATGGAAAAAAAAAGATGTAGCCTCATAAGCATTTAAAATGTCAAGTTCCATCTTTGTGAGTTTTACCAGGTCGCTTAACTTTTCCTGGCCTGTTTTGTCATCTAAAAATCAAGAAATTAAACCAAATCATCTTTCACCTTCCAATTCTAAAATTTTATGACCATGCCTTAAATTAAAGTCTTCTTGGCTACCTTCAAGACTGCTTTTAGATTTACTTTTTCCATTCACTACAAGGCCAAGAAGAATCACTCCCCAAAAATGGTTTATTTGTTCTTTGGTTTGGGGTATTTTTAAGGCAGAGAGTGGAAGCCAGTGGAGGAGAGTCAATCTAGTGATGATTTACATGAGTTTTTAATAGCTCTGCCTTAATTCACACAACATAATTGGAATTTGAATTATGTACCTACTTTCACACAGGAAAGACAGGTTAGGTTAAAAAAACCTTTAAGGAACCATGTTGGTTCAGAAGCTAGCAGAAAGTTATCCAAGTTCTCCATAGTTAGTAATAGGGGTGTGCAGAGGAAACTGTCCAGCCATCATTTGCCACGATATCCATTCCTCTCCCCCTTTGCCCCACAAATTCTATGCTCTCCCTGAATGATTGCTACTTCATATATACATTTGTATAAATGGGGAGGGAAAAGTAAAGAACTGTGATACTCAGTGCAAAATATATTTACAGAATGAAAGCTGTTATGATACATCCTATTAACTAGAGAACATTTAGCAACTATTCAGGACATAATTCATTGGAAAAGGAGGGAAAGGGACCATTTCTGAGCAAGTTAGATGGATGTTTCTTCATCCAAGAACTAATGATCACATGCATGATTCATAAGAAAGACCTTCAAATCATCCAACTTAATTTTAGATGTAATTCTAATGAGTTGATATCCTCCTGTCTCAGGCCACCACAAAATAGAAACAGTCACTTAATAAGGGAGGGAGGTAGTAGAAATGAACTCAACCGGCAGCCAACAGAAAGAGAGAAGGCCAAGAAACCATAAAACACCAACATAATTTAAAGTGAGAACCACAGCAGTCCAAGGCGATTTACATACACCTCAATCACACTTTCTGGAGTATATTTTTGCTAAACAAACACAGAAGTATTGCTTAGTACATGACAGGCACTGTTCTAACTGTTCTATACGTATTACCTCATCTAATCATTATAATAAACCAATAGAGTACAAGGAAGTAAAATAACTTCCCAAGGCCACACAATTTGTTACTGGCAGAACCAAGATTCAACCCAGGCAGTTTAGCTGCTAACCACCACACCACACTGCCACACCTGCCACTACCAAACACTTCATTACTATTCACGACACCCACCATCAATAAAAGTAGAATAGATAACTAACACACCCTGTGAAGTAAAGCCAAAAAGTGAAAAATTCAGTGTAAAATATTTTCTTCCAAAGTAATATACCAAAACTACTAATCATAAAATATAAATAATATTATTTGCCCTTTAAAAATAAAATCTTGAGATATCTGCAAAGTCCATTAATCTGAATGTCTTCATTCCCTGTTAGTGCCAGATAAGCAAAATAGCAATGTTATATTTCAAATTCTTTACATTTAAGCAACAAACATGATCTTGAACTTCTATGTAGTAAAATTGGCTTACCCAGAGAAGGCAATGGCACCCCACTCCAGTACTCTCGCCTGGAAAATCCCATGGACGGAGGAGCCTGGTAGGCTGCAGTCCATGGGGTCGCTGAGGGTCGCACACGACTGAGTGACTTGACTTTCACTTTTCACTTTCATGCATTGGAGAAGGAAATGGCAACCCACTCCAGTGTTCTTGCCTGGAGAATCCCAGGGATGGGGGAGCTTGGTGGGCTGCCGTCTATGCAGTCGCACAGAGTCGGACACGACTGAAGCGACTTAGCTAGCTAGCTAGCTAGGAAGCCTCTAAACACAAAGACAAAAATCTACACACAAAAGAAAGATAGAAAGTTGCAATTACAGAAAAAGTTGCTGGGAGCTTAAAATTCAGTCTCTACCTGGTAATGGGGTTTATGATCATCAGGAGTTTTTTTCTAGACAAAATATTAAACATATAATAGATAGTGAAAGTTAAGTGAGTCAAAGTCGCTCAGTCATGTCCGACTCTTTGCAACCCTATGGACTATACAGCCCATGGAATTCTCCAGGCCAGAATACTGGAGTGGGTAGCCTTTCCCTTCTCCAGGGGATCTTCCCAAGCCAGGGATGGAACCTAGGTCTCTCACATTGCAGGCAGAGTCTTTACCAGCTGAGCTACAAGAATTAACTTAAATACTTAAATTTAGGCTATGAGAATAGAGATAAGATACAGAAAAATAAAAAAGTTTTGGTCTCAGTCATCTCTTTCTTTATGGAACAAATAACTTATTGGAAGTCTCTGGAACATTTTTGTTCACCTCGTCATGTTTATCACCTCTTTTACCCTTGTATTAAATTTCACTCCTAAGCCACTAACTGTGGGGCTGGCTTTAGTCATTGTGTGTGTGTGTGTGTGTGTGTGTGTGTGTGTGTGTGTGTGAAAGCGAGACAGAGAGAGTGAGCTTACATTGCGTGTGGTCAAAGCAAGAATTATTTACTTCTTTAGAAGAAATATCAATAATGTGCATGCCAAGACGGCAGCCAAAGGAAGAGGAAGCCCAGTACTGGCTATAGAAGCAAGCCAGAGAAAGTAAAGCCAAAAATAGCTCTGGCTGAAAGAAGAAAAGAGGACAAACACAATGAAGCTAGAGGAATGTCCAATGCTGAGAACATCTAACCTTTCATAATCATTGCATGTGGATTTCCTGTAAATTCTTCAAGACTTAAACTCAACCTGCATTCACATATGTCAATTGAGGACCTGATTATAAAAGTCCTGATTGTTTCCTTAAATTCACCTCTCCTTTATCAATAATTTTTAATTTACATGAGAAGGTTTATACTTTCTGTATTTGTTACATTTATTTTTCATACTATTTTCAGTATTTTTCAGTTCAGTTCAGTTCAGTCGCTCAGTCGTGTCTGACTCTTTGCGACCCCATGAATTGCAGCACACCAGGCCTTTTTAGCATTTACTTTTATAAGCTCATAGTATTTCTTGAGAAAGTGACTGTTCTACAACTTTCAAATTTTAATCTCAAGTGCACAGGATTGAGTTAATTATATCTTTTATTTCATGGTTCCCTAGAAGCATTGGTCCATGCAAGACCCTTCTTTCCACCACCACCACACTCTCTTCCTTGATCTCCATCCCTCCAGCCCTCACTGCAGCACCCTGATGTATTTAATATGCATATTTGAATATCCACTTATCTTGGTCAAAAACTTACTGTTATTATGTGTTAAAAATACATGTTTTAATTTCCATAAATGGTATTATTCTACAGAACTGATCATTCTGATATTTTTTTCACTTTATAATATATTTTCAGATCTATCTGCATTGCAATATATACATATAGTTTGGCACTTATAATAGTACCATCCCATGGTAATTATGCAACACAAATTACTTATTCATTCTCCCGATATGTTTCCCTAAGTTACTTCCAATTCCTCCCCACCCTACGAATAATGCTGAAATAAACATTCTCATATATCAGTCCTCTGTTTAAAAAAATCAGACTGTTTCAGAGTTCTAACATTTTCATTTCGTAGCCAAGAACACTACATTGAAAGAGGCTAAGAATGTCATAGCCTGTATCCAAAGGAAAGAATTCAAGTTACAGAAAAGTAGTTGGTTACAAGGGCGGTAACAAGACTAGTTTACCTCTCAGACAGCATGCTCTGGTACACTTAACACACCGCTGTCCCCCACATCCTACCGGGGTGCATTCCAAGATCCCCGGTGAATGCCTGAAACCGCAGGTAGTACCAAATCCTAGATACACCGTGTTTTTTTCCTACAGAGTATATATGTACCTATGGCAAAGTTTACTTTAAAAATTAGGCACAGTAAGAGATTAACAACACGAACAAATAATAAAATAGAAAATTATATCAACATACTACAAAAAAAGTTCTGTGAATGTAGTCTCTCAAAATATCTTATTGTACTACACTCACCCTTCTTGTGATCATGTGAGATGATAAAATACCTCTGTGATGAGATGCAGTAAAGTTAATGATGTAGGCATTGTGACATAGCATTAGGCTACTACTGACCTTCTGATGCTACAGCAAGAGGATCATCTGCTTCTGGTGATCCTGGGTCCTTGGGCCATGATTATGCCGACGGCTGGATGTCAGGACCAAACAGTGAAGATCCCAGGCTGTACAAAGCAAGACCATAGGACATTTCATCACACGACTCAGTATAGCATACAACTCAAAACTTTGCATTGTTTATTTTTGAAATTTTCCATTTAATATTTCTGACCACAGTTGATGGGGGTGACTGAAACCATGGAAAGCAAAGCTGTAAACAAAGGAGGGCTATAATATTTACGCTGTGGCTCAAAAGGTAAAAAATCTGCCTGCAATGTAGGAGATCTGGGTTCGATCCCTAAGTCAGGAAAATCCCTTGGCTGAAGTCCAAGCTGAAGTCTGGCTTCCCACTCCAGTATTCTTGCCTGGAGAATCCCACAGACGGAGGAGCCTGGTGGGATTGCAAATAGCTGGACATGGACACGACTGAGTGACTAACATTTTCACCTCACTTTTCACTGTATTTAACAGGTGTATAAGATACACTCTTTTAAAATTAAATATCTTTCATCCCACAGGTATTGAAAATGGGTGTTGAAGTGGCTTATTGTTAAACATGTAGTAAACTATATCCTAGAAACCATTAAGTTGTGAATATGTTAATATATTCTACTAACTGATAGAAAGAATAAAATCATAAGATAAGAAGAAATATATTGACGCTGGCACTCACTGGTACATCACAGGCTACAGTTATATAATGTATTTCAAACTACAGTGTTGAGAAATAACCCAAACTCTATCTCTGACTAGTTGTGAGGTCTGTTATTTTTGTTAAGAAAACTTCCAAAAGGATGTGAGTCTAGTATCTTTGGGGAAATGTTCTGTGCTTCTGAACTCCATCATCTGGAAGTGGCCTCATTTATCATTTCGCATTTTATGTACCAGCCCCCCTACAGAGCATTTGAACAGACTTATTTTTGGAATCATTGGTGAAAGGTTGGGGTGATAGAACGCAGATAGCTACCTCTCCCTATAAGCCTCTGTTTCCTCATCTAAAAACAAAGCACAGCCTGGCATGAAACAGACAATGAATAAAAGGTATCATTTTTCTTTATCCTATTTTTAGCTGAATTCCATGCATTCCCCTACACATGATAACAAATGTGCTTTCAGTCTGTTGTTATGACATAAAAGCGAAATATAGATGCCTTTATTGTCTGTGCTGTACTGCTTCTTACTTTGTTGATCACTCTTAAAATTAGTATAGTAATGTGCATGGTATTGTGCATAAGAGGCTTTACCATGCAGCTGACGAAGCTACCAATGTTAGAGGTTGTGGAGTGTCCAAGTGGGGAAGGGAAGGCAGAGTGCTTGGAAATTACCATGTGTATTCCTGGTAAATTGCCTAAAGAGATTTTAGGAGAAAGGGATTGGAATCTCTAAATCTTCATTAAGTTATTGTGATATATTTTCTGTTTTGAATATGCGATTTTATATTCATAATTAATTTTATACTTAATTTTATATTCTGTGTCCTTGCCTAAAAGTGCAAACTCCCAATTGAATTACTTTAGACTTCACAGAACCTGGATTTGTCCTTGAATATATATAGAACATTGTAATTTAAAAATATGAGAAAAGCAGATAGATAAATCTCAATTCACATAAAAAGATTTTCTGGAGCAGAAAGGATCCCCTGAGTTCAGTCTTTGGCCACATTGCTATTGTTCTGTCTAGACTTGGCTTTCTTGTCTTAAAACATAGAGATTTAACTGATTCCAAAAATTGCTTCCAATCTAGAAAATCCTGACTTCACACCTGTCTTACTATACATTCAATGATATTTTCCAATAAATAATATTTTAAAGGAAGTCCATAGTGAAACCTCATTTTTAAGCAAGTCTTCAGTACTGTGAATAATTATATCCACCCACTAAGTATTTATTTTATAAATGTAAATGAATGAATAAAGCTCTTAAAATAAAGCACACTAGTTATAGCACATCACCATAAAATTAAGTTGCTTTATAAGGGCAGGAAATTTTCTTCTTCTGGCTCTAGTTCAAACTGACCAAGATCAAATTACATGCCAATCTTCATTTATATCGCTACTCGAAATAACCCATTCTGAAAGAGGAAGAGGCATTTTTACAGTCTCAGTGAGGCCAGCTAAAATCTCCATGTAAACCAAGTTGTTTTAAAAAGTATGAACAAAATAGATGTGACATTTATGAGAAATCAATAAGGGTTGTTTCTCTTCTGAGCTCAGATAGTTGACAAGCTTTGAAAGACTTTAAAGGGGAAAAAAATTACAAACTAGTCCTCAAACACAAGGACACAAAAAGTAATAGGTTGGAGACATTCTTTTCCAGTGGTAAATTCCATAACACTCTGCTGCTTATCGGGCACAAGGGGTAGGTTGTTGCAAATATGGCAAGACAGGTATGATAAAGTCAGGAGTTCCTGAGTTGGAAGGAACCTTAGGGAGCAAGTCAGATTTACATGTTTTAAGATGAAAAAGTTGAGGCCCAGACAGAGTGTGACCTACCCAAAGCCACACACCCAGATAAGGCAAAACAGAGGCCAGACGCTGTGACCACAAATCTTGCACGGTTTCTCCCTTACCAACCTGAGAATGCAGAATCCCTTGAGTGCTTTCATGCTTCAATGCCCAATTAGAAGCTTATGGTACAAAGCCTAAAGCAGTGTTTGCTCTCCCCGGTATTAATTTTTATGATAAAGTTACAGTAATTAAGAGAGTAGGTATTGGGGTAAAATTAGACAGAGACCTGTGGGACACATTGGGGTGCCTAGAATTAAACCCATTGATATATAGAATCTTGATGCATGGAAGTGGTAGATCTGTGGTTTAGAGGGTAACAATGACTCGAACAAATGGTTATCCACATGGAAAAAAAACTGAATCACTAATTCTTTTTTATAAGTATTTTTTGTTTGAAATGAGCAATTTAAAAAATTGAAGTATGGTTGATTTACAAACTACTTCAAACTATGTACACAAACACAGACACATACAGAAAACATGTCCATGAAATGTAAACAAAAATAAAACTTTAAAATGTTTAGAAGAAAAATAAGAGAATGGGTTATGACCTTGGGTTAGAGAAGGATTTCTTAAATCACAAACCATAAAGGAAAAGATTTATTAACTTGACATTTTAAAATATATCAAAATGCATAATATATTTATATGTATGTGCATGCTAAGTCACTTCAGTTGTGTCCCACTCTTTGCAATCCCATGGACTGTAGCCCGCCAGGCTCCTCTGTCCTTGGGATTCTCCAGGCAAGGATACTGGAGTGGGTTGCCATTTCCTCCTCCAGGGGATCTTCCCCACCCAGGAATCAAACCTGCATCTCTTATGTCTCATGCATTGGCCAGCAGGTTCTTTACTACTAGCGCCACCTGAAAAGCCCATATATTTATGTTTGTAAAATTTTAGTGAAGTATATCTTTAAGATTTGAGCCCTTTGTTTGTGTCTATTATAATTTAATATTTTTAAATTTAACAAAAAAGAACACTATAATAAAAGAGAAAAGGAAGGCTATACTGTGGGCAAAGATATTTTCAATGTTTATAGTCAAAGGATTATTATTCAGAATACATAAGTTACTTCCTCAAATCCAAAGGACAAGATGAATAAGCAAATAGAATAATGTGCCAAAAGCATGGCCAGGCAAGTCGTAGAGTAGTAATTTTGAATGGACATGAGAGAATGTTCAGCTTCAGCAGTTATGTGCAAATGCAAATGAAGATAATAATTAGAAATCATTTTACTATATTTAATTATTAATAACAAACTTTAATAAGTCTGCTAGAACCAAGTATTAGTGAGAATGTAGAGTACCAGAAACTTATATATTGCTGGTAGGAGTAAAAATTGGTGAAAATTACTTAGGAAACTTTTGAAATATTCAAGTTATGCACAAACACTATAATCTAGCAATCTTTCTCTAAGCAAATACCAAAGAGAAACTCTTTTATACATTTATAGGGAGACATGTGCAAAAAATTATCATAGAAGCATTGTTTGTAACAACAAAAAAGTAAACAGGTGAAAAGTCCAGACAAAATACCAAATAAATAAGTTAAAGTACAATAAAGCAGTAGACTACTATATGATCGTGAAAATAAATGAACTAGACCAACGTGTATCAACATAAATAAATTTCACAAAGACAATGTTGAATGGAAAAGGGGAATTTACAGAAGGATGCTTATAGTATGATTCTGCATCCATAGTCTGGATTTATTGTCACTGAGATGTTATCAAAGCCCTTTGGGTAGACAGCAGGTCAGACCTTGAGTCCTGAGAACTACTGGGCTCACCATAGTTGGGTTATTTGGCAGGGCATAGTGTGGGCCAGGTACTGGACCTCAGGTGGGAATATGCTGCTTCTAATCTTACTTTGGCTAAACTTCAGCTCATAGGAACAGGTCCAAGTGGAACCTATATATGGGGTAAACAAATGTCCCCAGTTGACCCAAGCGGGAATAGAAGAGGTGGCATTTCCTCTATATGTGACCCAAGAAAGCCAAGTACAGATAAGCACAGGACCAGGCTCACCAGTCATTTTTAAGTTGAATAAATAATGACAGATATGCCCCTGAGTCACACAACTCTGGTATGGACTTTAAGCTTGACATATAGTTGTCATTCTGGGAACTCCCTTCACTATCACCCTGGGGAGTCCCTTCACCATTCCCCTGAGTTGCATATCCTGTATCTTCCTCTTTTTCCTCATTTGTGTTGGTGCAACATAACATCCCACAACTTCCTAAGAAATTATTTGGGGAGATAAATGCTCTGAGTCTGAAAACGTCTTGCTATGGCATTTGATTAATACTGGAGTGAGTAGCTATCTCTTCTCCAGGGGATCTTCCTGACCCAGGGATCAACCCCAGGTCTCCTACATTGAAGACAGACTCCTTAACATCTGAGCCACCAGGAAAGTTCTGATTGGGAGTTCTGAGTATGTGGATGAAGCTTCTCTGTAAGTGGAGAGGGGGCTTATTTCCCTAAACCTGCAGTTATTCTGTTTAGTATTTTTCCTATGGATAACATTCAAATCATTTCAATTTCTTACAGCTTCCTCCAATCACATCATAATCAAGAGGATCTAAACTTACATATTGCTTAAAACAATCAACCAGATATTTTTATGTTAAAAAAAAAATCTGTTCTTAAATAAGTCACAAAATGGGAAAATCTTAGTTTTTCATGGTTGGTTCATTCAGACTAGCTCAGGCCTTCTCTTTCACGCTATCACTTAACTAATGAGATACATCTATCAGATAGAGTTTGCCAAGAAAAGCCTGAGTTTTTCACTTGGTTTGGGCTACTGGTGTCACATGTTTTCACTGTTCCTACAGGTGTCTGCAATTTTATACTCAGACTTACATTCTCACGGGTGATGTTTCACTATCTTCTCTGTTTTCCCACATCACCATGGAAACACACCATCTTAAGCATTCAGGAAGCCCACACCCCAAAAGAGATTCAATTGTGACAGTTCATTACATTTAAGCAATGTTACTTCCCTGTCTTTTTCTTTTGCAAACTTATGTGCACAATAGCGTATAAAGTAACTACACGTTCATTGTAACATGTCAAGAATTGAGAACTGATCCAGATTTTTCAAATCAAAGAAAATAAAATCAGTTTTTATATCCCAGAGTTTTTAAATTCTACCTATTATAGGCTTTTGTGGTGGTCCAATGGTTAAGACTCTGCGTTCCTAATGTAGAGGGCTTGGGTTCGATCCCAGACAACTAGATCCTCCACGCGGCAGTGAAGATCCCGCATGCTGCACTGAGACCCCATGCAGCCAAATTTAAAAAAATAAAATTCTGCCAATAAATTCTATTCAAAATGCCTAGTAAATGCTGAGTTACTGGGAAAGTATTTCTGAATAAATGAATCTTCCAGATTAGTTTCTTATTATCCTTTTTTTCCACAGAAAATTTTAAAAATTCACTTCCTTTCACTTCAAGAATCTAAGCAGAATTTGTAAACGTACAAGTAAAAAGGAAATAGGGTAAGCATTTTAAAACAGCAGTAACACTCTCTGCAAACATACACCATTCTCTATTGATTGTGTTGATGGGATCTTAAATATTGGAAAGTTTGAATTTAAACACTAGACTCTGAAACCAGAATACAAATGATTCACAGATCCTTGATTTGTGATTTTAAATGTGAGCATGAGATAATATTTGGTGGGGGCTTTTTTTTTTTTAACCTGTGCCTGGTGTGGTCCAGAACGTTCCTGCTGCAGCAAAGAGAGGAGGATAAATGGTTGGAAAGCAACTGCTTGCCATTAAATTTATCTGTTTTGCAAAACCATTAGAAACAGCTGAGAATTCAGCCTTGTGCCTTCTCTTAGTTCAGTCTCTCAGGTTCAACCCAATATCCCCAGCCTTCATCTTTCTCCTAGGAATGGAGAAGAATATTCCTTTCATGAGAGCCTTATGTACATTTTGAGGAAAAACAAAAACCAGGGGGAAAAATACATGTGTATCTACAGAGAGTGGCTCCTGGCCTGTGTTTTTGCTCCTCTGGATCTCCATACTCTTGTAGGGGGTTAAGCCAGAAATAATAGCTAATCATTATGAAGTATTTTCAATATCTTGGGCTCTTTACATACGCTGTCTTGTTTAATCTTTGCACACACCACAACATGGAGATCATTGTTATCCCTATTTTATTCATGAAAAAAATTGATGCTTTGAGAAATTAACTCTCCCAAGGTCATTCAGCAGATATTGAGCTAGAATCAAATCCTTGCAGCTTAACTCCTGAGTCATCACACTTACACCATGTTTGACAGGGAAGCAATTGCTAGAGACGATTCCCCCAGTATCAGTGGCCTGCGTGCATGTGTGTGTGCATGCGTGTGTGCATGTGTGTGTGCATGCTCAGTTGTTCAGTTGTATCCAACTGTGTGGACACTATGGACTGTAGTGTGCCAGGCTCCTCAGTCCATGAGATTCTCCAGGCGATAATACTGGAATGGGTTGCCATGCCCTCTTCCAGGGGATCTTCCTGACCCAGGGATCAAACCTGCATCTCCTGTGTCTCTGGCATTGCAGGCAGATTCCTTACTGATGAACCACTGGGGAAGCCATCAGTGGCCTACTTTTCATTAAACTATAGAAGTTTCCACTATTTTACTGCTGGGCACCATGCTGAGGCTAATCTGGATCCTCTATGAAAAAGTTTTCTTGTGAAAAGTAACTTAAATGTATAAATCATAAAGATAAGAGTATTTTTCTTTTCAATCCACTTGATTGATGTATTAATTTTTATGTAATAATATGCACCATGTTCTATGCATTGGCTGATGATTTTCAACGAAAGTATGTACCCATGTATACTCACCCCAGTCAAACTGTACAGTATTTTCATTATCTCAAAAAATTCCCTAGTCTTCCCTGGTGGCACAATGGGTAAGAATCTTCCTGCCAATGCAGGGGACACAGGTTCCATTCCTGATTCAGGAAGATCCCACATGCCAAGGAGCAACTAAGCCCGTGCACCACAGCTATTGAGTTTGTCCTCTAGAACCCCCCGGAGCCACAGCTAATGACCCCATGTTCTGCAACTACTGAAGCCTACATGCCCTAGAGCCCACGCACCATAAAAAAGAGTAGCACCGCTCTCGCCACAACTAGAGAAAGCCCACGTGCAGCAACAAAAACCCAGGGCAGTCCGAAATAAATAAATAAATAAACAAATTTATTAAAAAAAATTTTTTTCTTTTACCCTTTTGCAGTCAATTCCTCCCAGAACCCCCACAAGTCAGCCTTAAGAAACCATTTATCTGCTTTTTACCATTATATATTAGTTTTGATGGTAATTGTTATTTGCAAATGGAATCACACACTATGTACTCTTTTGTGTCTTACTAGTTTGGCATGTTTTTGAGATCCATCTGTTTTCTTGGTATGTATCAGTAGTTAATTCCTTTTTATTGCTCAATAGATTCCATTGAATGACAATATGCAAAAATGTTCCATCCATTTACCTACTGATAAACATCTGGATGTTTATATTTGGGCCATCATGAATAAAGCTGGTAGGGATATTCACGTTTAAGTCCTGGACTGGAATTTCCTGGGTCGTATGATGAGTATATGAGTGTTTCAATTGCTCCAAATCCTTACCAACACTTGGTATTACATCTTTTCCATTTTAGCCATTCTACTGGGTGACAATAGCAGCCCACTCCAGTACTCTTGCCTGGAAAATCCCATGCACGGAGGAGCCTGGTGGGCTGCAGTCCATGGGGTCGCTAAGAGTCGGACACCACTGAGCGACTTCACTTTCACTTTCCACTTTCATGCATTGGAGAAGGAAATGGCAACCAACTCCAGTGTTCTTGCCTGGAGAATCCCAGGGACGGGGGAGCCTGGTGGGCTGCCGTCTATGGGGTCGCACAGAGTCGGACATGACTGAAGTGACTTAGCATAGCATAGTATAGTGATATTTTGTTTACATTTTCCTGATGACTAATAATAATAATAGCACTGGGCATCTTTTCTCATGCTTATTGGCCAAACATATATCTGTTTGGTTTTTTTTTAAGTAGAGTACAGAGGTAGCAAACACCAGTAATATTTTCTTTACAAGTTAAAGAAAACAGAAGGAATGTTACTCCTGCACTTTATGTCTCTCTCTGGAACAGGTTGCATATGATTTCTTCAGTTGTAATCTGCTTTGTGAGGTGCAGGGCTTTTCTTCTAGATGTGGGCAATAGCTGTTGCTTTCTGTCTCTGAAGCCCTGGTGCTCCATCACAGAGTGGATAGCCCCAAACTCTTTGAGTTGAAATGAATTGTATTGAAGTAACTGTGCCCAAATTTTAGATGGAGTAGAAGAAATTGCATTGATTGTGGGAAGGATGGGGTTCTATTTTACCAAAATTTATTTACAATTATCCATTCTGATAAAAGCATCATTTTCTATGTGTTGCACTGTCCCTCATTTCATCATCAACTATTTAAAGTTCTTACACACCATGACAACACAGACTAAATGACTATATTTGCTTCAAAATAAAGTCAGTTACAATCTATCAGCTTCTGTTATTTTCTGTTTTGCTTTTTACTGAGGTAACACTGGTTTGGGCTTCCCAGGTGATGCTATTGGTAAAGAACCTGCCTGCCAGAGCAGGAGACCCAAGAGATGCAGGTTCAGTCCCTGGGTTGGGAAGATCTTAAGCGAGATCAGCCCTGAATATTCACTGGAAGGACTGATGCTGAAGCTGAAGTTCCAGTATTTTGGTCATCTGATGTGAACAGATGACTCACTGGAAAAGTCCCCAATGCTGGGAAAGATCAAGGGCAGAAAGAGACGAGGTCATCAGAGGATGAGATGGCTGGATGGCATCACTGATGCAATGAACATGAACTTTTGCAAACTCTGGGAGATGGTGAGGGATAGGGAGGCCTGGCCTGCTGCAGTCTGTGGGGTTGCAAAGGGTCAGCCACAACTGGGTGACTGAACAATAACAACAACACTGGTTTGGGCTTCCCAGGGGGTGCTATTGGTAAAGAGTCTGCCTGCCAATGCAGGAGATACAAGAGATGCAGATTCAGTCCCTGGGTTGGGAAGATCCCCTGGAGTAGGAAATGGCACCCACTCCAGTATTCTTGCCTGGACATTCCATGGACAGAGGAGCTTGGTGGGCTACAGTCCATGGAGCCAGGAAGAGTAGGACATGACTCAGCAACTGAACACAACACTGGTTTATTGCATTATATAAGTTTCATGTGTACAACATTAAAATTTGACTTCTGTAGACATAGCACGCTCATCACCACAAGTTTAGTTTCCATCTGTCATCATACAGTTGACCCCTTTTACCTATTTCACCTTCCCACTTCCACCTTCACCTCTGGTAACCACTAATCTCTTCTCTGTGTATATGTGTTTGTTTTGCTTTGTTTCTTAAAATATTTCACACATGAGTAGAATCATACAGTGTTTATCTTTCTCCATCTTACTTATTTCACTTAGCATAATACCCTCAACTCTCGAGAGTTCCTTGGACTGCAAGGAGATCCAACCAGTCCATCCTAAAGGAGATCAGTCCTGGGTGTTCATTGGAAGGACTGATGTTGAAGCTGAAACGCCAATACTTTGGCCTCCTGATGCAAAGAGCTGACTCATTTGAAAAGACCCTGATGCTGGGAGAGATTGAGGGCAGGAGGAGAAAGGGATGACAGAGGATAAGATGGTTGGATGGCATCACCCATCAACGGACATGGGTTTGGGTGGACTCCGGGAGTTGGTGATGGACAGGGAAGCCTGGTGTACTGCAGTTCATGGGGTCACAAATAGTCAGACATGACTGAGTGACTGAACTGAACTGAAGACCCTCAAGGTCCATCCATATTTTCACAATTGGTAAGATTTTATTAATACCTTTTTATGGCTGAGAAGTATTACACTGAGTAGTATTGCAATATTACTCACTGTATATAAACAGTGCAATATATATGTATTACATCTTTCAGTTCAGTTCAGTCGCTCAGTCATGTCCGACTCTTTGCGACCCCATGAATCGCAGCACGCCAGGCCTCCCTGTCCATCACCAACTCCTGGAGTTCATCCAGACTCACGTCCATCGAGTCAGTGATGCCATCCAGCCATCTTATCTTCTGTCGTCCCCTTCTCCTCCTGCCCCCAATCCCTGATGAACAGCTTGTTTTCATATCTTGGCTATTGTGAATAATGCTATGAAGAACATAAGGATGCATGTATCTTTTTGAATTCAGTGTTTTCATATTCTTTGGATAAGTTTCTGTTAGGTAAAAATATTCCACTTTAATTTTTCATGCCAGCTTCTGCTGGGCTCATTTTACAAATCGTTTGACCTTCTGTGAAAAAGCAGGATGGCCTAAATTAGGAGTGTTTGTCAGTGGCTTATTAGTTTTCCTTAGCCTTCTCAACTCCCAGATACTCAGTGAATCATGCTGCTTCTAGCCTCTTGACTAGACCTCATTTCTAACTAACCCCCTTAACAACAAAGCCCATACAGAAGATAAAATTAAATGGGATAGATTAATTCAAAAATCTTAACTGTCTAATATATGTATCCATCATGCCTACTGGATAACATTTGGTTTGGTTTTCTTTTAATGGTAATAATAGATCTTTTATCTCAAAGGAGTAGATTGAAGTTCACAGGCCCAGTGGTAGAGCAAGATGATGGGTAGGAAAGTTATTGACTTGAGTCATCTTTTTCCATGTTTCAAATATAACATGGCTGCCCCATGATACGGGCTTCCCTTGTGGCTCAGCTGGTAAAGAATCCACCTGCAATCTGGGAGACCTGGGTTCAATCCCTGGGTTGGGAAGATGCCCTGGAGAAGGGAAAGGCTACCCACTCCAGTATTCTGGCCTGGAGAATTCCATGAACTGTATAGTCCATAGGGTTGCAAAGAGTCAGACACGACTGAGCGATATGCCATGTTCAAACTTTCCATGTAGCTCCTTGTTTTTAGAAAACAAAGATCAACCTCAGGGAAGATACAAACTTTGGTTTACTCCATATGAATATTTTAATAACCTGCAAACAGCTGTGAACGACAAACCTTCAGAAGTATTTAACACATCTGCCAAGGTAGGCCCGTCATGCTGCCAAAACTTAACATTGCATAGAATTCATCTCACTGCAATTTTTCAAAAAATAAAACCAAGATTCATCTGAAATTGTTAAAGAAAACCTATATAAATTTTGGCCAAGAATAAAACATAATCTATAAACAATGTTATAAACAATGCTTCTTTTAAATATCTATTTTTATGTTATAAAAGCATGTTTTTACTGCAATAGCATCTACTACAAAGGATACTAGGTTCAGAACCAAAAAATCCAGAGCCTTTGTGTTTAACTTTGTCACTAACTTTGCAACTCTGGACAAAGCATTCATTCTCCACATGCAAGACTGGGATTATAATAAATGTTTCTCCTTCCTAAGAATAATAGGAAGATAAATATCTGCAACAGTGCCTTGAATTGCAATGTAAACCTAAGGTATTAATATTTTAGGAAAGAAAGCCTAGAAATAAGTACCATATTGTCCTAACATTTTTATGATTTTAATTTGTTGAGATTATATGGTTTTTGTGGGACTTTTATTTGGTGCTATGCAAGAGATAGGCAAAAAAGAAAAAAAAAACCCCATGTGAAAATGCAGAAATAAGAGGAAACAAATGAGACAACTTTGACTAACGTATTATGCTAAAAATTACGGTGAGAAATGAAAGGGCTATTTCTAAAATCAGATAACTACAAGACATGAAATCCCCTTCCTGAGCTATTTCAAGCCAAAGCCCTGTGAGAGAGAATGAAGCTAAACAAAGAACATGTGTCATTAGAAAAATGAAGTAACAGAAAGCTCAAATAGCCAAATGGTCTCCACAATTAGAAATAAAGAAGGCATATTATCCAGGAAGAGGAACCCATTGTTGAGAAAGAGCATATAGCTGTTCCCAAATGTTAGGATGTTCTCCCCTGATTCTTTTCCAAAGATAAAGGCTAAGCATCAGAAGTTTCTGGTCCTTGATCTGAATCTGAAGATCCCTGGGGACTGATCCTGCAGATATTTACCCTGAGCTTCCCTGATAGCTCAGTTGGTAAAGAATCCACCTGCAATTCAGGAGAACCCAGTTCAATCCCTGGGTCGGGAAGATCCAATGAAGAAGGGATAGGCTACCCATTCCAGTATTCTTGGGCTTCCCTTGTGGCCCAGCCATTAAACAATCCGCTTGCAATGTGGGAGACTTGGCTTCGATCTCTGGATTGGGAAGATCCCCTGGAGAAGGGAAAGGCTACCCACTCCAGTATTCTGGCCTGGAGAATTCCATGGACTGTGTAGTCCATGGGGTCACAAAGAGTCAGACGCGACTTTCACTTTAACTGCTGAAAGGCTTTGCTTGTGGCTCAGACTGTAAAGAATCTACCTGCAGTGCAGGAGAAGGGAATGGCTACCCCCTCCAGTAATCTTGCCTGGAGAATTCCATGGACAGAGGAGCCTGGTGGACTACAGCCCATGGGATTACAAAAGAGACAGATGGGACTAACACTTTAAATTTTCACTTGAACCTGAATCTCGACAGCAGTTTCATCTTATCACTGAGGACAACTGCCTCCAAAGGCAACAACATCAATCTTTAGATTTCATACCTAGTCCGTGAAAACCCACTTAGCACATTTTAAGAGTATCAGCAGCAGCTATTGTTTATTTTTATATTTTTAATATTAGAAGATTCAGAACCTTTAGTCTGAAAGAAGTAAATGCCAAAATGACACAAAAGTTAATGAATGGTATGGATAAAATTAACTTTGTCCTTAACTTGATAGGATAAGAGATTCTCTGCTGAAATGGGCGATGTGCACTTAGGGCAAACAAAGAGGATTTCTGCTTTGATCCGTTGGATCCACAGGCAGAAGGTACCATACCTCTTACCACACAAATACAATTTTCTGATTGCTTGTCAAATTTATCAGTTTCTTGAGGCTTGGTCTTAGTCACTGTTGTGCCCCTAGCAACTTGGCACAGTGTCCAGGCACAAGGAAGGTGCTTAACAAATCTTGAAAAGTGAAAATGAAAGTGGCTCAGTCATGTCAGACTCTTTTGATTCCCATGGAATAGTCCATGGAATTCTCCAGGCCAGAATACTGGAGTGGGTTGCCATGCCCTTCTCCAGGGGATCTCCACAACCCAGGGATCATACCAGGTCTCCTGCATTACAGGTGGATTCTTTACCAGCTGAGCTGCCAGGGAAGCCCAAGAAGAGTGGAGTGAGTAGCCTATCCCTTTTCCAGTGGATCTTCCTAACCCACGAACTGAACCAAGGTCTCCTGAATTGCAGGTGAGTTCTTTACCAGCTGAGCTTAAAGAGTCTGTAGTCTGTGATCCAGATACTAAGATTTCTTCTAGCATAGGGAGATTGGGCAATTACTTTCAAGTTCCAAGGATATCTGGAGGAAAAGAGAGGAACAAGTAAGTAGCACATATTTCAGGCACTTCTGCTGTATTTGTTTTCTGTTTCCATAACAACAGTATTTGATCTCTCACTCTTTATGATATAGAGAACCTAGAAAATAGCGGGATGCAATGTGCAATTTTGAGTGGCACATCAAACATTATTTTCTTAATTTCTGAAGACAATGAAAGTTGGTCATTAGTTTATGTTATTTAATAAAAAAAAACTATAAAACCACTCTTACCCAAAATAATTACCCCAAATAATTTTCATATTTGAGATACTGTTTGTAATGTCAACCCAATGGTACAATATCACAAAGACTTAAATAATTTTGGGAAAACCTGAGACAGTTTAAAATATCATAAAAAATAGATCTACACCCACAGAAAAGAGCTCAAATATATATTATGTGTAGACACAAATATATATACATGCACACACACATATGTAGACAATTCATAATCTAAATTGTGGTTAAAATGCCATAGACAGATAAACAAAACCAACTCTAGTAGTAGCGATAGTTAATGACTCCGAAGTCAGCGATTCTCAAAGAATGGTCACTGGACCAGCAGCATCACCATTACCTGAGAACTTGCTAGAAATGCACATTCACAGACTCCACCCCAGACCTACTGATTCAAATATTTGTGGGCTGGAAACCAACAATCTGTGCTTTAATAAGCCCTCCAATTATCAAATCAACACATTGTATGCCTTAAACTTGCACAACATTATATGTCAATTACCTCTCTATTAAAAAAACAAAAAGTGAGTCCTCCAAGTGATTCTGATGTACTATAGTTTGGGATTTCTTTGGAAGGAATGATGCTAAAGCTGAAACTCCAGTACTTTGGCCACCTCATGTGAAGAGTTGACTCATTGGAAAAGATTCTGATGCTGGGAGGGATTGGAGGCAAGAGGAGAAGGGGACAACAGAGGATGAGGTGGCTGGATGGCATCACTGACTCAATGGACGTGAGTCTCAGTGAACTCCGGGAGTTGGAGATGGACAGGGAGGCCTGGCGTGCTGCGATTCATGGGGTCGCAAAGAGTTGGACACAACTGAGCGACTGATCTGATCTGATCTGATAGTTTGGGAAAAACTGCCCTAATCTATACATATTCCTTATACTTATTTAATATATGAGGGAACATGGGCTCATGCATAACTCAACTAGTGGAGCCTGGGACAAGAAGCTTGTATCTCTGAGTCATTTGTGCAGTGTTAGAAGAAAATAAATCAACTTAAGAGGCAGAAAAATCTCTGATTCCTAAAATGAATGCTTTTTCAGGTGAGATATAAAAAAATTGGTTAAAACTTCTTAAGCTTTCAGGTACTTCATCTGTGATACAGCAGTAATAATAATAATGTACTAATCAAGGCTATGGTTTTTCCTGTGGTCGTGTATGGATGTGAGAGTTGGACTGTGAAGAAAGCTGAGTGCTAAAGAATCGATGCTTTTGAAGTGTGGTGTTGGAGAAGACTCTTGAGAATCCCTTAGACTGCAAGGAGATCCAACCAGTCCATCCTAAAGATCAGTCCTGGGTGTTCATTGGAGGGACTGATGCTGAAGCTGAAACTCCAATATTTTGGCCACCTCATGCAAAGAGTTGATTCATTGGAAAAGACCCTGATTCTGGGAAGGATTGGGGGCAGGAGGAGAAGGGGACGACAGAGGATAAGATGGCTGGATGGCATCATTGATTCAATGGACATGAGTTTGAGTGAACTCTGGGAGTTGGTGATGGACAGGGAGGCTTGGTGGGATTCATGGGGTCGCAAAGAGTCAGACACGACTGAGCAACTGAACTGAACTGAATCTCAAAGAGATTTTGGTGAGAAATAAATTAGATAATATATGGAACACTCATTTTAGAAAGTAAGAGTCATGACATTTGCTCATAATTATTTTCTACAGCCTTTTGATCTTATGAGGAAAGATATTCTCTGTTGATATTCCACATTTATAGCTACAGGATATACATGAACTTTTAAATATAGGCTACTTGTAATTTTGGTTTCTTCTATGATATGTTTTTCCTCCAAGTTATGAAATTACATGAGCTACCACTCTACTCAAGACAAAATTACTATGACCCGTATTTTTGTATAAAGAAAAGAGATAGTACTGTGGAATCAGGTGATTGCAATTAAAAAAAAAAAAAAAACTTTCTCTAAAATTAGACTGATATATATCTTATGTTTTTGAGGTCACAGAAGTAGCTTTCCTTTATAAATTACTGTTCTACATCTATTTTATACAGCTGGCATTTTTGATGTATTACTTATTACAACCCAAGGGGCTTTATATAATAATTTCATAAACTACATATGTGTCCACTTTTTAAAAATAATTTTAGTTTTTTTATAAGATATTATAATACCATTATAAGTAACTCTGAAATTACAAAAACTATATTTAAAAGAGGAAAAAAATTAAAACCTATATTCCTACTAATCAGCAATAGGTGCTATTATATGCACCAGAATTTTTATGTGTACACAACACACTCATACATATTCTAGCAAATAGGAGAATTTGATTTAAACACTTATAAGTATATTGTGAAATTATTTCCAGGTGCTCATTTCTACTTCATCAGTTCACAGAACTGCACTGTATTTCATTTGATGGATGGATTCGATGGATGAATTAGGGATCAACCAATAACTTACTATTAGACATTTAGATTTCTCTAGTTACTTCATTTTTATAACCAATGATTCAGTGAAGACTGCGTACTTATGTAATTATCCTCTCAGAATATATTCTTAGAAGCAGAGTTCCTGGGATCAATGAGAAGCACATTTTTAAGTCTTTTGATCCATATCCCAAGTGGCCCTCAAGTAATATGATAGTAACTTTTATTCTCACCAGTAGCCTGTGAGTGCCAGCTTTCTAATAGCCTCTGCTTTGAGGAAAATAAATCTTTTTATTCTAAAATATCAAAAGTATGTCAAAATAGAGTTTCAT